>NC_142105.1:15132500-15135000 GCF_056152115.1 Neolamprologus brichardi | reverse complement strand
CCCTAACCCTAACCCTAAACCATAAACCCTAACCCTAACCCTAACCCTAACCCTAACCCTATCCATAACCCTAAACCCTAACCCTAACCCTAACCCTATTCATAACCCTAAACCCTAACCCTAACCCTAAGTCAGCAGCACAGGCAATGATTGTGGCAAAGCTTGCCTCACAGGAAATACTGGCCTTGGTGTGGTGAATAAGGCTTCAGCCAGAAGCACAACAGGCTGTGGTGTGGTATAGATGGCAGCTTCCTCCTGCGTATAGTTACAACTCTATGCAACTGTCCTAGGGAGGAAAGACTCACTGCTCACCACTCAAACAGTCGACACTAATAAAAAGTTTGTTTTGGATGATTTTTGTCCAATTCATCCCTAACCCTAACCCTAACCCATAAACCCTAACCCTAACCCTAACCCTATCCATAACCCTAAACCCTAACCCTAACCCTAACCCTAAACTTTAACCCTAACCCTAACCCATAAACCGTAACCCTAACCCTATCCATAACCCTAAACCTTAACCCTAACCCTAAACTCTAACCCTAACCCTAACCCATAAACCGTAACCCTAACCCTATCCATAACCCTAAACCCTAACCCTAACCCTAAACTCTAACCCTAACCCTAACCCTAACCCTAACCCTATCCATAACCCTAAACCCTAACCCTAACCCTATTCATAACCCTAAACTCTAACCCTAACCCTAACCCTAAGTCAGCAGCACAGGCAATGATTGTGGCAAAGCTTGCCTCACAGGAAATACTGGCCTTGGTGTGGTGAATAAGGCTTCAGCCAGAAGCACAACAGGCTGTGGTGTGGTAAAGATGGCAGCTTCCTCCTGCGTATAGTTACAACTCTATGCAACTGTCCTAGGGAGGAAAGACTCACTGCTCACCACTCAAACAGTCGACACTAATAAAAAGTTTGTTTTGGATGATTTTTGTCCAATTCATCCCTAACCCTAACCCTAACCCATAAACCCTAACCCTAAACCCTAACCCTATCCATAACCCTAAACCCTAACCCTAACCCTAACCCTAAACTCTAACCCTAACCCTAACCCATAAACCGTAACCCTAACCCTATCCATAACCCTAAACCCTAACCCTAACCCTAAACTCTAACCCTAACCCTAACCCTAACCCATAAACCCTAACCCTAACCCTAACCCTATCCATAACCGTAAACCCTAACCCTAAACCCTAACCCTAACCCTAAACTCTAACCCTAACCCTAACCCTAAACCATAAACCCTAACCCTAACCCTAACCCTAACCCTATCCATAACCCTAAACCCTAACCCTAACCCTAACCCTATTCATAACCCTAAACCCTAACCCTAACCCTAAGTCAGCAGCACAGGCAATGATTGTGGCAAAGCTTGCCTCACAGGAAATACTGGCCTTGGTGTGGTGAATAAGGCTTCAGCCAGAAGCAAACAGGCTGTGGTGTGGTATAGATGGCAGCTTCCTCCTGCGTATAGTTACAACTCTATGCAACTGTCCTAGGGAGGAAAGACTCACTGCTCACCACTCAAACAGTCGACACTAATAAAAAGTTTGTTTTGGATGATTTTTGTCCAATTCATCCCTAACCCTAACCCTAACCCATAAACCCTAACCCTAACCCTAACCCTATCCATAACCCTAAACCCTAACCCTAACCCTAACCCTAACCCTAAACTCTAACCCTAACCCTTACCCATAAACCGTAACCCTAACCCTATCCATAACCCTAAACCCTAACCCTAACCCTAAACTCTAACCCTAACCCTAACACTTACCCTAACCCTATCCATAACCCTAAACCCTAACCCTAACCCTATTCATAACCCTAAACTCTAACCCTAACCCTAACCCTAAGTCAGCAGCACAGGCAATGATTGTGGCAAAGCTTGCCTCACAGGAAATACTGGCCTTGGTGTGGTGAATAAGGCTTCAGCCAGAAGCACAACAGGCTGTGGTGTGGTAAAGATGGCAGCTTCCTCCTGCGTATAGTTACAACTCTATGCAACTGTCCTAGGGAGGAAAGACTCACTGCTCACCACTCAAACAGTCGACACTAATAAAAAGTTTGTTTTGGATGATTTTTGTCCAATTCATCCCTAACCCTAACCCTAACCCATAAACCCTAACCCTAAACCCTAACCCTATCCATAACCCTAAACCCTAACCCTAACCCTAACCCTAAACTCTAACCCTAACCCTAACCCATAAACCGTAACCCTAACCCTATCGATAACCCTAAACCCTAACCCTAACCCTAAACTCTAACCCTAACCCTAACCCTAACCCATAAACCCTAACCCTAACCCTAACCCTATCCATAACCCTAAACCCTAACCCTAACCCTATTCATAACCCTAAACTCTAACCCTAACCCTAACCCTAAGTCAGCAGCACAGGCAATGATTGTGGCAAAGCTTGCCTCACAGGAAATACTGGCCTTGGTGTGGTGAATAAGGCTTCAGCCAGAAGCACAACAGGCTGTGGTGTGGTA
>NC_142105.1:15120000-15127500 GCF_056152115.1 Neolamprologus brichardi | reverse complement strand
CTAACCCTAACCCTAAACTCTAACCCTAACCCTAACCCATAAACCGTAACCCTAACCCTATCCATAACCCTAAACCCTAACCCTAACCCTAAACTCTAACCCTAACCCTAACCCTAACCCATAAACCCTAACCCTAACCCTAACCCTAACCCTATCCATAACCCTAAACCCTAACCCTAACCCTAACCCTAAACTCTAACCCTAGTTTGTTTTGGATGATTTTTGTCCCATTCATCCCTAACCCTAACCCTAACCCATAAACCCTAACCCTAACCCTAACCCTAACCCTAAACCCTAACCCTAACCCTAACCCTAAACTCTAACCCTAACCCTAACCCTAACCCTAAACCATAAACCCTAACCCTAACCATAACCCTATCCATAACCCTAAACCCTAACCCTAACCCTAACCCTATTCATAACCCTAAACCCTAACCCTAACCCTAACCCTAACCCTAAACCCTAACCCTAACCCTAACCCTAACCCTAAACTCTAACCCTAACCCTAACCCATAAACCCTAACCCTAACCCTAACCCTAACCCTAAACTCTAACCCTAACCCTAACCCTAAACCCTAACCCTAACCCTAACCCTATCCATAACCCTAAACCCTAACCCTAACCCTAACCCTATTCATAACCCTAAACTCTAACCCTAACCCTAACCCTAAGTCAGCAGCACAGGCAATGATTGTGGCAAAGCTTGCCTCACAGGAAATACTGGCCTTGGTGTGGTGAATAAGGCTTCAGCCAGAAGCACAACAGGCTGTGGTGTGGTAAAGATGGCAGCTTCCTCCTGCGTATAGTTACAACTCTATGCAACTGTCCTAGGGAGGAAAGACTCACTGCTCACCACTCAAACAGTCGACACTAATAAAAAGTTTGTTTTGGATGATTTTTGTCCAATTCATCCCTAACCCTAACCCTAACCCATAAACCCTAACCCTAACCCTAACCCTAACCCTATCCATAACCCTAAACCCTAACCCTAACCCTAACCCTAACCCTAAACTCTAACCCTAGTTTGTTTTGGATGATTTTTGTCCCATTCATCCCTAACCCTAACCCTAACCCATAAACCCTAACCCTAACCCTAACCCTAACCCTATCCATAACCCTAAACCCTAACCCTAACCCTAACCCTAAACTCTAACCCTAACCCTAACCCTAACCCTAAACCATAAACCCTAACCCTAACCATAACCCTATCCATAACCCTAAACCCTAACCCTAACCCTAACCCTATTCATAACCCTAAACCCTAACCCTAACCCTAACCCTAAACCCTAACCCTAACCCTAACCCTAACCCTAAACTCTAACCCTAACCCTAACCCATAAACCCTAACCCTAACCCTAACCCTAACCCTAAACTCTAACCCTAACCCTAACCCTAACCCTACTAATAAAAAGTTTGTTTTGGATGATTTTTGTCCAATTCATCCCTAACCCTAACCCTAACCCATAAACCCTAACCCTAACCCTATCCATAACCCTAAACCCTAACCCTAACCCTAACCCTAAACTCTAACCCTAACCCTAACCCTAAACCCTAACCCTAACCCTAACCCTATCCATAACCCTAAACCCTAACCCTAACCC
Organism: Neolamprologus brichardi; assembly: GCF_056152115.1. NCBI lineage: Eukaryota > Metazoa > Chordata > Actinopteri > Cichliformes > Cichlidae > Neolamprologus > Neolamprologus brichardi. The sequence goes on along the minus strand of NC_142105.1, from coordinate 15,125,899 downwards.
TAACCCTATTCATAACCCTAAACTCTAACCCTTACCCTAACCCTAAGTCAGCAGCACAGGCAATGATTGTGGCAAAGCTTGCCTCACAGGAAATACTGGCCTTGGTGTGGTGAATAAGGCTTCAGCCAGAAGCACAACAGGCTGTGGTGTGGTAAAGATGGCAGCTTCCTCCTGCGTATAGATACAACTCTATGCAACTGTCCTAGGGAGGAAAGACTCACTGCTCACCACTCAAACAGTCGACACTAATAAAAAGTTTGTTTTGGATGATTTTTGTCCAATTCATCCCTAACCCTAACCCTAACCCATAAACCCTAACCCTAACCCTAACTCTATCCATAACCCTAAACCCTAACCCTAACCCTAACCCTAAACTCTAACCCTAACCCTAACCCATAAACCCTAACCCTAACCCTATCCATAACCCTAAACCCTAACCCTAACCCTAACCCTAACCCTAAACTCTAACCCTAACCCTAACCCTAACCCTACTAATAAAAAGTTTGTTTTGGATGATTTTTGTCCAATTCATCCCTAACCCTAAACCTAACCCATAAACCCTAACCCTAACCCTAACCCTATCCATAACCCTAAACCCTAACCCTAACCCTAACCCTAAATTCTAACCCTAACCCTAACCCTAATCCCTAACCCTAACCCTAACCCTATCCATAACCCTAAACCCTAACCCTAACCCTATTCATAACCCTAAACTCTAACCCTAACCCTAACCCTAAGTCAGCAGCACAGGCAATGATTGTGGCAAAGCTTGCCTCACAGGAAATACTGGCCTTGGTGTGGTGAATAAGGCTTCAGCCAGAAGCACAAAAGGCTGTGGTGTGGTAAAGATGGCAGCTTCCTCCTGCGTATAGTTACAACTCTATGCAACTGTCCTAGGGAGGAAAGACTCACTGCTCACCACTCAAACAGTCGACACTAATAAAAAGTTTGTTTTGGATGATTTTTGTCCAATTCATCCCTAACCCTAACCCTAACCCATAAACCCTAACCCTAACCCTAACCCTAACCCTATCCATAACCCTAAACCCTAACCCTAACCCTAACCCTAAACTCTAACCCTAACCCTAACCCATAAACCCTAACCCTAACCCTAACCCTATCCATAACCCTAAACCCTAACCCTAACCCTAACCCTAACCCTAAACTCTAACCCTAACCCTAACCCTAACCCTAAACCCTAACCCTAACCCTAACCCTAACCCTATCCATAACCCTAAACCCTAACCCTAACCCTAACCCTATTCATAACCCTAAACTCTAACCCTAACCCTAACCCTAAGTCAGCAGCACAGGCAATGATTGTGGCAAAGCTTGCCTCACAGGAAATACTGGCCTGGGTGTGGTGAATAAGGCTTCAGCCAGAAGCACAACAGGCTGTGGTGTGGTAAAGATGGCAGCTTCCTCCTGCGTATAGTTACAACTCTATGCAACTGTCCTAGGGAGGAAAGACTCACTGCTCACCACTCAAACAGTCGACACTAATAAAAAGTTTGTTTTGGATGATTTTTGTCCAATTCATCCCTAACCCTAACCCTAACCCATAAACCCTAACCCTAACCCTAACCCTATCCATAACCCTAAACCCTAACCCTAACCCTAACCCTAAACTCTAACCCTAACCCTAACCCTAACCCTACTAATAAAAAGTTTGTTTTGGATGATTTTTGTCCAATTCATCCCTAACCCTAACCCTAACCCATAAACCCTAACCCTAACCCTAACCCTATCCATAACCCTAAACCCTAACCCTAACCCTAAACTCTAACCCTAACCCTAACCCTAAACCCTAACCCTAACCCTAACCCTAACCCTATCCATAACCCTAAACCCTAACCCTAACCCTAACCCTATTCATAACCCTAAACTCTAACCCTAACCCTAACCCTAAGTCAGCTGCACAGGCAATGATTGTGGCAAAGCTTGCCTCAAAGGAAATACTGGCCTTGGTGTGGTGAATAAGGCTTCAGCCAGAAGCACAACAGGCTGTGGTGTGGTAAAGATGGCAGCTTCCTCCTGCGTATAGTTACAACTCTATGCAACTGTCCTAGGGAGGAAAGACTCACTGCTCACCACTCAAACAGTCGACACTAATAAAAAGTTTGTTTTGGATGATTTTTGTCCAATTCATCCCTAACCCTAACCCTAACCCATAAACCCTAACCCTAACCCTAACCCTATCCATAACCCTAAACCCTAACCCTAACCCTAAACTCTAACCCTAACCCTAACCCTAAACCCTAACCCTAACCCTAACCCTAACCCTATCCATAACCCTAAACCCTAACCCTAACCCTAACCCTATTCATAACCCTAAACTCTAACCCTAACCCTAACCCTAAGTCAGCAGCACAGGCAATGATTGTGGCAAAGCTTGCCTCAAAGGAAATACTGGCCTTGGTGTGGTGAATAAGGCTTCAGCCAGAAGCACAACAGGCTGTGGTGTGGTAAAGATGGCAGCTTCCTCCTGCGTATAGTTACAACTCTATGCAACTGTCCTAGGGAGGAAAGACTCACTGCTCACCACTCAAACAGTCGACACTAATAAAAAGTTTGTTTTGGATGATTTTTGTCCAATTCATCCCTAACCCTAACCCTAACCCATAAACCCTAACCCTAACCCTAACCCTAACCCTATCCATAACCCTAAACCCTAACCCTAACCCTAACCCTAAACTCTAACCCTAACCCTAACCCATAAACCCTAACCCTAACCCTATCCATAACCCTAAACCCTAACCCTAACCCTAACCCTAACCCTAAACTCTAACCCTAACCCTAACCCTAACCCTACTAATAAAAAGTTTGTTTTGGATGATTTTTGTCCAATTCATCCCTAACCCTAACCCTAACCCATAAACCCTAACCCTAACCCTAACCCTATCCATAACCCTAAACCCTAACCCTAACCCTAAACTCTAACCCTAACCCTAACCCTAACCCTAACCCTAAGTCAGCAGCACAGGCAATGATTGTGGCAAAGCTTGCCTCAAAGGAAATACTGGCCTTGGTGTGGTGAATAAGGCTTCAGCCAGAAGCACAACAGGCTGTGGTGTGGTAAAGATGGCAGCTTCCTCCTGCGTATAGTTACAACTCTATGCAACTGTCCTAGGGAGGAAAGACACACTGCTCACCACTCAAACAGTCGACACTAATAAAAAGTTTGTTTTGGATGATTTTTGTCCAATTCATCCCTAACCCTAACCCTAATCCATAAACCCTAACCCTAATCGTAACCCTATCCATAACCCTAAACCCTAACCCTAACCCTAACTCTAACCCATAAACCCTAACCCTAACCCTAACCCTATCCATAACCCTAAACCCTAACCCTAACCCTAACCCTAACCCTAAACTCTAACCCTAACCCTAACCCTAAACCATAAACCCTAACCCTAACCATAACCCTATCCATAACCCTAAACCCTAACCCTAACCCTAACCCTATTCATAACCTTAAACCCTAACCCTAACCCTAACCCTATCCATAACCCTAAACCCTAACCCTAACCCTATCCCTAAACTCTAACCCTAACCCTAACCCATAAACCCTAACCCTAACCCTAACCCTAACCCTACTAATAAAAAGTTTGTTTTGGATGATTTTTTTCCAATTCATCCCTAACCCTAACCCTAACCCATAAACCCTAACTCTAACCCTATCCATAACCCTAAACCCTAACCCTAACCCTAAACTCTAACCCTAACCCTAACCCCTAACCCTAACCCTAACCCTAACCCTACTAATAAAAAGTTTGTTTTGGATGATTTTTGTCCAATTCATCCCTAACCCTAACCCTAACCCATAAACCCTAACCCTAACCCTAACCCTATCCATAACCCTAAACCCTAACCCTAACCCTAAACTCTAACCCTAACCCTAACCCTAACCCTACTAATAAAAAGTTTGTTTTGGATGATTTTTGTCCAATTCATCCCTAACCCTAACCCTAACCCATAAACCCTAACCCTAACCCTAACCCTAACCCTATCCATAACCCTAAACCCTAACCCTAACCCTAACCCTAAACTCTAACCCTAACGCTAACCCATAAACCCTAACCCTAACCCTATCCATAACCCTAAACCCTAACCCTAACCCTAACCCTAACCCTAAACTCTAACCCTAACCCTAACCCTAACCCTACTAATAAAAAGTTTGTTTTGGATGATTTTTGTCCAATTCATCCCTAACCCTAACCCTAACCCATAAACCCTAACCCTAACCCTAACCCTATCCATAACCCTAAACCCTAACCCTAACCCTAAACTCTAACCCTAACCCTAACCCTAACCCTAACCCCTAACCCTAACCCTAACCCTAACCCTAACCCTAAACTCTAACCCTAACCCTAACCCTAACCCTAACCCTACTAATAAAAAGTTTGTTTTGGATGATTTTTGTCCAATTCATCCCTAACCCTAACCCTAACCCATAAACCCTAACCCTAACCCTAACCCTATCCATAACCCTAAACCCTAACCCTAACCCTAAACTCTAACCCTAACCCTAACCCTAAACCCTAACCCTAACCCTAACCCTAACCCTATCCATAACCCTAAACCCTAACCCTAACCCTAACCCTATTCATAACCCTAAACTCTAACCCTAACCCTAACCCTAAGTCAGCAGCACAGGCAATGATTGTGGCAAAGCTTGCCTCAAAGGAAATACTGGCCTTGGTGTGGTGAATAAGGCTTCAGCCAGAAGCACAACAGGCTGTGGTGTGGTAAAGATGGCAGCTTCCTCCTGCGTATAGTTACAACTCTATGCAACTGTCCTAGGGAGGAAAGACTCACTGCTCACCACTCAAACAGTCGACACGAATAAAAAGTTTGTTTTGGATGATTTTTGTCCAATTCATCCCTAACCCTAACCCTAACCCATAAACCCTAACCCTAACCCTAACCCTAACCCTATCCATAACCCTAAACCCTAACCCTAACCCTAACCCTAAACTCTAACCCTAACCCTAACCCATAAACCCTAACCCTAACCCTATCCATAACCCTAAACCCTAACCCTAACCCTAACCCTAACCCTAAACTCTAACCCTAACCCTAACCCTAACCCTACTAATAAAAAGTTTGTTTTGGATGATTTTTGTCCAATTCATCCCTAACCCTAACCCTAACCCATAAACCCTAACCCTAACCCTAACCCTATCCATAACCCTAAACCCTAACCCTAACCCTAAACTCTAACCCTAACCCTAACCCTAAACCCTAACCCTAACCCTAACCCTAACCCTATCCATAACCCTAAACCCTAACCCTAACCCTAACCCTATTCATAACCCTAAACTCTAACCCTAACCCTAACCCTAAGTCAGCAGCACAGGCAATGATTGTGGCAAAGCTTGCCTCAAAGGAAATACTGGCCTTGGTGTGGTGAATAAGGCTTCAGCCAGAAGCACAACAGGCTGTGGTGTGGTAAAGATGGCAGCTTCCTCCTGCGTATAGTTACAACTCTATGCAACTGTCCTAGGGAGGAAAGACTCACTGCTCACCACTCAAACAGTCGACACTAATAAAAAGTTTGTTTTGGATGATTTTTGTCCAATTCATCCCTAACCCTAACCCTAACCCATAAACCCTAACCCTAACCCTAACCCTAACCCTATCCATAACCCTAAACCCTAACCCTAACCCTAACCCTAAACTCTAACCCTAACCCTAACCCATAAACCCTAACCCTAACCCTATCCATAACCCTAAACCCTAACCCTAACCCTAACCCTAACCCTAAACTCTAACCCTAACCCTAACCCTAACCCTACTAATAAAAAGTTTGTTTTGGATGATTTTTGTCCAATTCATCCCTAACCCTAACCCTAACCCATAAACCCTAACCCTAACCCTAACCCTATCCATAACCCTA
>NC_142105.1:15027500-15115000 GCF_056152115.1 Neolamprologus brichardi | reverse complement strand
TTCATCCCTAACCCTAACCCTAACCCATAAACCCTAACCCTAACCCTAACCCTAACCCTATCCATAACCCTAAACCCTAACCCTAACCCTAACCCTAAACTCTAACCCTAACCCTAACCCTAACCCTAAACCATAAACCCTAACCCTAACCATAACCCTATCCATAACCCTAAACCCTAACCCTAACCCTAACCCTATTCATAACCCTAAACCCTAACCCTAACCCTAACCCTAAACCCTAACCCTAACCCTAACCCTAACCCTAAACTCTAACCCTAACCCTAACCCATAAACCCTAACCCTAACCCTAACCCTAACCCTAAACTCTAACCCTAACCCTAACCCTAACCCTACTAATAAAAAGTTTGTTTTGGATGATTTTTGTCCAATTCATCCCTAACCCTAACCCTAACCCATAAACCCTAACCCTAACCCTATCCATAACCCTAAACCCTAACCCTAACCCTAACCCTAAACTCTAACCCTAACCCTAACCCTAAACCCTAACCCTAACCCTAACCCTATCCATAACCCTAAACCCTAACCCTAACCCTAACCCTATTCATAACCCTAAACTCTAACCCTTACCCTAACCCTAAGTCAGCAGCACAGGCAATGATTGTGGCAAAGCTTGCCTCACAGGAAATACTGGCCTTGGTGTGGTGAATAAGGCTTCAGCCAGAAGCACAACAGGCTGTGGTGTGGTAAAGATGGCAGCTTCCTCCTGCGTATAGATACAACTCTATGCAACTGTCCTAGGGAGGAAAGACTCACTGCTCACCACTCAAACAGTCGACACTAATAAAAAGTTTGTTTTGGATGATTTTTGTCCAATTCATCCCTAACCCTAACCCTAACCCATAAACCCTAACCCTAACCCTAACTCTATCCATAACCCTAAACCCTAACCCTAACCCTAACCCTAAACTCTAACCCTAATCCTAACCCATAAACCCTAACCCTAACCCTATCCATAACCCTAAACCCTAACCCTAACCCTAACCCTAACCCTAAACTCTAACCCTAACCCTAACCCTAACCCTACTAATAAAAAGTTTGTTTTGGATGATTTTTGTCCAATTCATCCCTAACCCTAAACCTAACCCATAAACCCTAACCCTAACCCTAACCCTAACCCTATCCATAACCCTAAACCCTAACCCTAACCCTAAATTCTAACCCTAACCCTAACCCTAATCCCTAACCCTAACCCTAACCCTATCCATAACCCTAAACCCTAACCCTAACCCTATTCATAACCCTAAACTCTAACCCTAACCCTAACCCTAAGTCAGCAGCACAGGCAATGATTGTGGCAAAGCTTGCCTCACAGGAAATACTGGCCTTGGTGTGGTGAATAAGGCTTCAGCCAGAAGCACAAAAGGCTGTGGTGTGGTAAAGATGGCAGCTTCCTCCTGCGTATAGTTACAACTCTATGCAACTGTCCTAGGGAGGAAAGACTCACTGCTCACCACTCAAACAGTCGACACTAATAAAAAGTTTGTTTTGGATGATTTTTGTCCAATTCATCCCTAACCCTAACCCTAACCCATAAACCCTAACCCTAACCCTAACCCTAACCCTATCCATAACCCTAAACCCTAACCCTAACCCTAACCCTAAACTCTAACCCTAACCCTAACCCATAAACCCTAATCCTAACCCTAACCCTATCCATAACCCTAAACCCTAACCCTAACCCTAACCCTAACCCTACTAATAAAAAGTTTGTTTTGGATGATTTTTGTCATATTCATCCCTAACCCTAACCCTAACCCATAAACCCTAACCCTAACCCTAACCCTATCCATAACCCTAAACCCTAACCCTAACCCTAACCCTAACCCTAAACTCTAACCCTAACCCTAACCCTAACCCTAAACCCTAACCCTAACCCTAACCCTAACCCTATCCATAACCCTAAACCCTAACCCTAACCCTAACCCTATTCATAATCCTAAACTCTAACCCTAACCCTAACCCTAAGTCAGCAGCACAGGCAATGATTGTGGCAAAGCTTGCCTCACAGGAAATACTGGCCTGGGTGTGGTGAATAAGGCTTCAGCCAGAAGCACAACAGGCTGTGGTGTGGTAAAGATGGCAGCTTCCTCCTGCGTATAGTTACAACTCTATGCAACTGTCCTAGGGAGGAAAGACTCACTGCTCACCACTCAAACAGTCGACACTAATAAAAAGTTTGTTTTGGATGATTTTTGTCCAATTCATCCCTAACCCTAACCCTAACCCATAAACCCTAACCCTAACCCTAACCCTATCCATAACCCTAAACCCTAACCCTAACCCTAACCCTAAACTCTAACCCTAACCCTAACCCTAACCCTACTAATAAAAAGTTTGTTTTGGATGATTTTTGTCCAATTCATCCCTAACCCTAACCCTAACCCATAAACCCTAACCCTAACCCTAACCCTATCCATAACCCTAAACCCTAACCCTAACCCTAAACTCTAACCCTAACCCTAACCCTAAACCCTAACCCTAACCCTAACCCTAACCCTATCCATAATCCTAAACCCTAACCCTAACCCTAACCCTATTCATAACCCTAAACTCTAACCCTAACCCTAACCCTAAGTCAGCTGCACAGGCAATGATTGTGGCAAAGCTTGCCTCAAAGGAAATACTGGCCTTGGTGTGGTGAATAAGGCTTCAGCCAGAAGCACAACAGGCTGTGGTGTGGTAAAGATGGCAGCTTCCTCCTGCGTATAGTTACAACTCTATGCAACTGTCCTAGGGAGGAAAGACTCACTGCTCACCACTCAAACAGTCGACACTAATAAAAAGTTTGTTTTGGATGATTTTTGTCCAATTCATCCCTAACCCTAACCCTAACCCATAAACCCTAACCCTAACCCTAACCCTAACCCTATCCATAACCCTAAACCCTAACCCTAACCCTAACCCTAAACTCTAACCCTAACCCTAACCCATAAACCCTAACCCTAACCTTAACCCTATCCATAACCCTAAACCCTAACCCTAACCCTAACCCTAAACTCTAACCCTAACCCTAACCCTAACCCTACTAATAAAAAGTTTGTTTTGGATGATTTTTGTCCAATTCATCCCTAACCCTAACCCTAACCCATAAACCCTAACCCTAACCCTAACCCTATCCATAACCCTAAACCCTAACCCTAACCCTAAACTCTAACCCTAACCCTAACCCTAAACCCTAACCCTAACCCTAACCCTAACCCTATCCATAACCCTAAACCCTAACCCTAACCCTAACCCTATTCATAACCCTAAACTCTAACCCTAACCCTAACCCTATGTCAGCAGCACAGGCAATGATTGTGGCAAAGCTTGCCTCAAAGGAAATACTGGCCTTGGTGTGGTGAATAAGGCTTCAGCCAGAAGCACAACAGGCTGTGGTGTGGTAAAGATGGCAGCTTCCTCCTGCGTATAGTTACAACTCTATGCAACTGTCCTAGGGAGGAAAGACTCACTGCTCACCACTCAAACAGTCGACACTAATAAAAAGTTTGTTTTGGATGATTTTTGTCCAATTCATCCCTAACCCTAACCCTAACCCATAAACCCTAACCCTAACCCTAACCCTAACCCTATCCATAACCCTAAACCCTAACCCTAACCCTAACCCTAAACTCTAACCCTAACCCTAACCCATAAACCCTAACCCTAACCCTATCCATAACCCTAAACCCTAACCCTAACCCTAACCCTAACCCTAAACTCTAACCCTAACCCTAACCCTAACCCTACTAATAAAAAGTTTGTTTTGGATGATTTTTGTCCAATTCATCCCTAACCCTAACCCTAACCCATAAACCCTAACCCTAACCCTAACCCTATCCATAACCCTAAACCCTAACCCTAACCCTAAACTCTAACCCTAACCCTAATCCTAACCCTAACCCTAAGTCAGCAGCACAGGCAATGATTGTGGCAAAGCTTGCCTCAAAGGAAATACTGGCCTTGGTGTGGTGAATAAGGCTTCAGCCAGAAGCACAACAGGCTGTGGTGTGGTAAAGATGGCAGCTTCCTCCTGCGTATAGTTACAACTCTATGCAACTGTCCTAGGGAGGAAAGACACACTGCTCACCACTCAAACAGTCGACACTAATAAAAAGTTTGTTTTGGATGATTTTTGTCCAATTCATCCCTAACCCTAACCCTAATCCATAAACCCTAACCCTAATCGTAACCCTATCCATAACCCTAAACCCTAACCCTAACCCTAACTCTAACCCATAAACCCTAACCCTAACCCTAACCCTATCCATAACCCTAAACCCTAACCCTAACCCTAACCCTAAACTCTAACCCTAACCCTAACCCTAAACCATAAACCCTAACCCTAACCATAACCCTATCCATAACCCTAAACCCTAACCCTAACCCTAACCCTATTCATAACCTTAAACCCTAACCCTAACCCTAACCCTATCCATAACCCTAAACCCTAACCCTAACCCTATCCCTAAACTCTAACCCTAACCCTAACCCATAAACCCTAACCCTAACCCTAACCCTAACCCTACTAATAAAAAGTTTGTTTTGGATGATTTTTTTCCAATTCATCCCTAACCCTAACCCTAACCCATAAACCCTAACTCTAACCCTATCCATAACCCTAAACCCTAACCCTAACCCTAAACTCTAACCCTAACCCTAACCCCTAACCCTAACCCTAACCCTAACCCTACTAATAAAAAGTTTGTTTTGGATGATTTTTGTCCAATTCATCCCTAACCCTAACCCTAACCCATAAACCCTAACCCTAACCCTAACCCTATCCATAACCCTAAACCCTAACCCTAACCCTAACCCTAAACTCTAACCCTAACCCTAACCCTAACCCTACTAATAAAAAGTTTGTTTTGGATGATTTTTGTCCAATTCATCCCTAACCCTAACCCTAACCCATAAACCCTAACCCTAACCCTAACCCTAACCCTAACCCTATCCATAACCCTAAACCCTAACCCTAACCCTAACCCTAAACTCTAACCCTAACCCTAACCCTAAACCCTAACCCTAACCCTAACCCTATCCATAACCCTAAACCCTAACCCTAACCCTAACCCTAAACTCCAACCCTAACCCTAACCCTAACCCTACTAATAAAAAGTTTGTTTTGGATGATTTTTGTCCAATTCATTCCTAACCCTAACCCTAACCCATAAACCCTAACCCTAACCCTAACCCTAACCCTATCCATAACCCTAAACCCTAACCCTAACCCTAACCCTAAACTCTAACCCTAACCCTAACCCTAAACCCTAACCCTAACCCTAACCCTTACCCTATCCATAACCCTAAACCCTAACCCTAACCCTAACCCTATTCATAACCCTAAACTCTAACCCTAACCCTAACCCTAAGTCAGCAGCACAGGCAATGATTGTGGCAAAGCTTGCCTCACAGGAAATACTGGCCTTGGTGTGGTGAATAAGGCTTCAGCCAGAAGCACAACAGGCTGTGGTGTGGTAAAGATGGCAGCTTCCTCCTGCGTATAGTTACAACTCTATGCAACTGTCCTAGGGAGGAAAGACTCACTGCTCACCACTCAAACAGTCGCCACTAATAAAAAGTTTGTTTTGGATGATTTTTGTCCAATTCATCCCTAACCCTAACCCTAACCCATAAACCCTAACCCTAATCGTAACCCTATCCATAACCCTAAACCCTAACCCTAACCCTAACTCTAACCCATAAACCCTAACCCTAACCCTAACCCTATCCATAACCCTAAACCCTAACCCTAACCCTAACCCTAACCCTAAACTCTAACCCTAACCCTAACCCTAAACCATAAACCCTAACCCTAACCATAACCCTATCCATAACCCTAAACCCTAACCCTAACCCTAACCCTATTCATAACCCTAAACCCTAACCCTAACCCTAACCCTATCCATAACCCTAAACCCTAACCCTAACCCTATCCCTAAACTCTAACCCTAACCCTAACCCATAAACCCTAACCCTAACCCTAACCCTAACCCTACTAATAAAAAGTTTGTTTTGGATGATTTTTTTCCAATTCATCCCTAACCCTAACCCTAACCCATAAACCCTAACTCTAACCCTATCCATAACCCTAAACCCTAACCCTAACCCTAAACTCTAACCCTAACCCTAACCCTAACCCCTAACCCTAACCCTAACCCTACTAATAAAAAGTTTGTTTTGGATGATTTTTGTCCAATTCATCCCTAACCCTAACCCTAACCCATAAACCCTAACCCTAACCCTAACCCTATCCATAACCCTAAACCCTAACCCTAACCCTAACCCTAAACTCTAACCCTAACCCTAACCCTAACCCTACTAATAAAAAGTTTGTTTTGGATGATTTTTGTCCAATTCATCCCTAACCTTAACCCTAACCCATAAACCCTAACCCTAACCCTAACCCTAACCCTATCCATAACCCTAAACCCTAACCCTAACCCTAACCCTAAACTCTAACCCTAACCCTAACCCTAAACCCTAACCCTAACCCTAACCCTATCCATAACCCTAAACCCTAACCCTAACCCTAACCCTAAACTCCAACCCTAACCCTAACCCTAACCCTACTAATAAAAAGTTTGTTTTGGATGATTTTTGTCCAATTCATTCCTAACCCTAACCCTAACCCATAAACCCTAACCCTAACCCTAACCCTAACCCTATCCATAACCCTAAACCCTAACCCTAACCCTAACTCTAAACTCTAACCCTAACCCTAACCCTAAACCCTAACCCTAACCCTAACCCTAACCCTATCCATAACCCTAAACCATAACCCTAACCCTAACCCTATTCCTAACCCTAAACTCTAACCCTAACCCTAACCCTAAGTCAGCAGCACAGGCAATGATTGTGGCAAAGCTTGCCTCACAGGAAATACTGGCCTTGGTGTGGTGAATAAGGCTTCAGCCAGAAGCACAACAGGCTGTGGTGTGGTAAAGATGGCAGCTTCCTCCTGCGTATAGTTACAACTCTATGCAACTGTCCTAGGGAGGAAAGACTCACTGCTCACCACTCAAACAGTCGACACTAATAAAAAGTTTGTTTTGGATGATTTTTGTCCAATTCATCCCTAACCCTAACCCTAACCCATAAACCCTAACCCTAATCGTAACCCTATCCATAACCCTAAACCCTAACCCTAACCCTAACTCTAACCCATAAACCCTAACCCTAACCCTAACCCTATCCATAACCCTAAACCCTAACCCTAACCCTAACCCTAACCCTAAACTCTAACCCTAACCCTAACCCTAAACCATAAACCCTAACCCTAACCATAACCCTATCCATAACCCTAAACCCTAACCCTAACCCTAACCCTATTCATAACCCTAAACCCTAACCCTAACCCTAACCCTATCCATAACCCTAAACCCTAACCCTAACCCTATCCCTAAACTCTAACCCTAACCCTAACCCATAAACCCTAACCCTAACCCTAACCCTAACCCTACTAATAAAAAGTTTGTTTTGGATGATTTTTATCCAATTCATCCCTAACCCTAACCCTAACCCATAAACCCTAACCCTAACCCTATCCATAACCCTAAACCCTAACCCTAACCCTAAACTCTAACCCTAACCCTAACCCTAACCCCTAACCCTAACCCTAACCCTAACCCTACTAATAAAAAGTTTGTTTTGGATGATTTTTGTCCAATTCATCCCTAACCCTAACCCTAACCCATAAACCCTAACCCTAACCCTAACCCTATCCATAACCCTAAACCCTAACCCTAACCCTAACCCCAAACTCTAACCCTAACCCTAACCCTAACCCTACTAATAAAAAGTTTGTTTTGGATGATTTTTGTCCAATTCATCCCTAACCCTAACCCTAACCCATAAACCCTAACCCTAACCCTAACCCTAACCCTATCCATAACCCTAAACCCTAACCCTAACCCTAACCCTAACCCTAAACTCTAACCCTAACCCTAACCCTAAACCCTAACCCTAACCCTAACCCTAACCCTATCCTTAACCCTAAACCCTAACCCTAACCCTAACCCTAAACTCCAACCCTAACCCTAACCCTAACCCTACTAATAAAAAGTTTGTTTTGGATGATTTTTGTCCAATTCATTCCTAACCCTAACCCTAACCCATAAACCCTAACCCTAACCCTAACCCTATCCATAACCCTAAACCCTAACCCTAACCCTAACCCTAAACTCTAACCCTAACCCTAACCCTAAACCCTAACCCTAACCCTAACCCTATTCATAACCCTAAACTCTAACCCTAACCCTAACCCTAAGTCAGCAGCACAGGCAATGATTTGTTGCAAAGCTTGCCTCACAGGAAATACTGGCCTTGGTGTGGTGAATAAGGCTTCAGCCAGAAGCACAACAGGCTGTGGTGTGGTAAAGATGGCAGCTTCCTCCTGCGTATAGTTACAACTCTATGCAACTGTCCTAGGGAGGAAAGACTCACTGCTCACCACTCAAACAGTCGACACTAATAAAAAGTTTTTTTTGGATGATTTTTGTCCAATTCATCCCTAACCCTAACCCTAACCCATAAACCCTAACCCTAATCGTAACCCTATCCATAACCCTAAACCCTAACCCTAACCCTAACTCTAACCCATAAACCCTAACCCTAACCCTAACCCTATCCATAACCCTAAACCCTAACCCTAACCCTAACCCTAACCCTAAACTCTAACCCTAACCCTAACCCTAACCGCTAACCCTAACCCTAACCCTAACCCTACTAATAAAAAGTTTGTTTTGGATGATTTTTGTCCAATTCATCCCTAACCCTAACCCTAACCCATAAACCCTAACCCTAATCGTAACCCTATCCATAACCCTAAACCCTAACCCTAACCCTAACTCTAACCCATAAACCCTAACCCTAACCCTAACCCTATCCATAACCCTAAACCCTAACCCTAACCCTAACCCTAACCCTAAACTCTAACCCTAACCCTAACCCTAAACCATAAACCCTAACCCTAACCATAACCCTATCCATAACCCTAAACCCTAACCCTAACCCTAACCCTATTCATAACCCTAAACCCTAACCCTAACCCTAACCCTATCCATAACCCTAAACCCTAACCCTAACCCTATCCCTAAACTCTAACCCTAACCCTAACCCATAAACCCTAACCCTAACCCTAACCCTAACCCTACTAATAAAAAGTTTGTTTTGGATGATTTTTATCCAATTCATCCCTAACCCTAACCCTAACCCATAAACCCTAACCCTAACCCTATCCATAACCCTAAACCCTAACCCTAACCCTAAACTCTAACCCTAACCCTAACCCTAACCCCTAACCCTAACCCTAACCCTAACCCTACTAATAAAAAGTTTGTTTTGGATGATTTTTGTCCAATTCATCCCTAACCCTAACCCTAACCCATAAACCCTAACCCTAACCCTAACCCTATCCATAACCCTAAACCCTAACCCTAACCCTAACCCCAAACTCTAACCCTAACCCTAACCCTAACCCTACTAATAAAAAGTTTGTTTTGGATGATTTTTGTCCAATTCATCCCTAACCCTAACCCTAACCCATAAACCCTAACCCTAACCCTAACCCTAACCCTATCCATAACCCTAAACCCTAACCCTAACCCTAACCCTAACCCTAAACTCTAACCCTAACCCTAACCCTAAACCCTAACCCTAACCCTAACCCTAACCCTATCCTTAACCCTAAACCCTAACCCTAACCCTAACCCTAAACTCCAACCCTAACCCTAACCCTAACCCTACTAATAAAAAGTTTGTTTTGGATGATTTTTGTCCAATTCATTCCTAACCCTAACCCTAACCCATAAACCCTAACCCTAACCCTAACCCTATCCATAACCCTAAACCCTAACCCTAACCCTAACCCTAAACTCTAACCCTAACCCTAACCCTAAACCCTAACCCTAACCCTAACCCTATCCATAACCCTAAACCCTAACCCTAACCCTAACCCTATTCATAACCCTAAACTCTAACCCTAACCCTAACCCTAAGTCAGCAGCACAGGCAATGATTTGTTGCAAAGCTTGCCTCACAGGAAATACTGGCCTTGGTGTGGTGAATAAGGCTTCAGCCAGAAGCACAACAGGCTGTGGTGTGGTAAAGATGGCAGCTTCCTCCTGCGTATAGTTACAACTCTATGCAACTGTCCTAGGGAGGAAAGACTCACTGCTCACCACTCAAACAGTCGACACTAATAAAAAGTTTTTTTTGGATGATTTTTGTCCAATTCATCCCTAACCCTAACCCTAACCCATAAACCCTAACCCTAATCGTAACCCTATCCATAACCCTAAACCCTAACCCTAACCCTAACTCTAACCCATAAACCCTAACCCTAACCCTAACCCTATCCATAACCCTAAACCCTAACCCTAACCCTAACCCTAACCCTAAACTCTAACCCTAACCCTAACCCTAACCGCTAACCCTAACCCTAACCCTAACCCTACTAATAAAAAGTTTGTTTTGGATGATTTTTGTCCAATTCATCCCTAACCCTAACCCTAACCCATAAACCCTAACCCTAACCCTAACCCTAACCCTATCCATAACCCTAAACCCTAACCCTAACCCTAACCCTAAACTCTAACCCTAACCCTAACCCTAACCCTACTAATAAAAAGTTTGTTTTGGATGATTTTTGTCCAATTCATCCCTAACCCTAACCCTAACCCATAAACCCTAACCCTAACCCTAACCCTAACCCTATCCATAACCCTAAACCCTAACCCTAACCCTAACCCTAACCCTAAACTCTAACCCTAACCCTAACCCTAAACCCTAACCCTAACCCTAACCCTAACCCTATCCATAACCCTAAACCCTAACCCTAACCCTAACCCTAAACTCCAACCCTAACCCTAACCCTAACCCTACTAATAAAAAGTTTGTTTTGGATGATTTTTGTCCAATTCATTCCTAACCCTAACCCTAACCCATAAACCCTAACCCTAACCCTAACCCTATCCATAACCCTAAACCCTAACCCTAACCCTAACCCTAAACTCTAACCCTAACCCTAACCCTAACCCTAACCCTATTCATAACCCTAAACTCTAACCCTAACCCTAACCCTAAGTCAGCAGCACAGGCAATGATTGTGGCAAAGCTTGCCTCACAGGAAATACTGGCCTTGGTGTGGTGAATAAGGCTTCAGCCAGAAGCACAACAGGCTGTGGTGTGGTAAAGATGGCAGCTTCCTCCTGCGTATAGTTACAACTCTATGCAACTGTCCTAGGGAGGAAAGACTCACTGCTCACCACTCAAACAGTCGACACTAATAAAAAGTTTGTTTTGGATGATTTTTGTCCAATTCATCCCTAACCCTAACCCTAACCCATAAACCCTAACCCTAACCCTAACCCTATCCATAACCCTAAACCCTAACCCTAACCCTAACCCTAAACTCTAACCCTAACCCTAACCCATAAACCCTAACCCTAACCCTATCCATAACCCTAAACCCTAACCCTAACCCCAACCCTAACCCTAAATTCTAACCCTAACCCTAACCCTAAACCCTAACCCTAACCCTAACCCTAACCCTAACCCTATCCATAACCCTAAACCCTAAACCTAACCCTAACCCTATTCATAACCCTAAACCCTAACCCTAACCCTAACCCTTTCCATAACCCTAAACCCTAACCCTAACCCTATCCCTAAACTCTAACCCTAACCCTAACCCATAAACCCTAACCCTAACCCTAACCCTAACCCTAACCCTACTAATAAAAAGTTTGTTTTGGATGATTTTTGTCCAATTCATCCCTAACCCTAACCCTAACCCATAAACCCTAACCCTAACCCTATCCATAACCCTAAACCCTAACACTAACCCTGACCCTAAACTCTAACCCTAACCCTAACTCTAACCCTACTAATAAAAAGTTTGTTTTGGATGATTTTTGTCCAATTCATCCCTAACCCTAACCCTAACCCATAAACCCTAACCCTAACCCTAACCCTAACCCTATCCATAACCCTAAACCCTAACCCTAACCCTAACCCTAAACTCTAACCCTAACCCTAACCCTAACCCTACTAATAAAAAGTTTGTTTTGGATGATTTTTGTCCAATTCATCCCTAACCCTAACCCTAACCCATAAACCCTAACCCTAACCCTAACCCTATCCATAACCCTAAACCCTAACCCTAACCCTAACCCTAACCCTAAACTCTAACCCTAACCCTAACCCTAAACCCTAACCCTAACCCTAACCCTAACCCTATCCATAACCCTAAACCCTAACCCTAACCCTAACCCTAAACTCCAACCCTAACCCTAACCCTAACCCTACTAATAAAAAGTTTGTTTTGGATGATTTTTGTCCAATTCATTCCTAACCCTAACCCTAACCCATAAACCCTAACCCTAACCCTAACCCTATCCATAACCCTAAACCCTAACCCTAACCCTAACCCTAAACTCTAACCCTAACCCTAACCCTAAACCCTAACCCTAACCCTAACCCTATCCATAACCCTAAACCCTAACCCTAACCCTAACCCTATTCATAACCCTAAACTCTAACCCTAACCCTAACCCTAAGTCAGCAGCACAGGCAATGATTTGTTGCAAAGCTTGCCTCACAGGAAATACTGGCCTTGGTGTGGTGAATAAGGCTTCAGCCAGAAGCACAACAGGCTGTGGTGTGGTAAAGATGGCAGCTTCCTCCTGCGTATAGTTACAACTCTATGCAACTGTCCTAGGGAGGAAAGACTCACTGCTCACCACTCAAACAGTCGACACTAATAAAAAGTTTGTTTTGGATGATTTTTGTCCAATTCATCCCTAACCCTAACCCTAACCCATAAACCCTAACCCTAATCGTAACCCTATCCATAACCCTAAACCCTAACCCTAACCCTAACTCTAACCCATAAACCCTAACCCTAACCCTAACCCTATCCATAACCCTAAACCCTAACCCTAACCCTAACCCTAACCCTAAACTCTAACCCTAACCGTAACCCTAACCGCTAACCCTAACCCTAACCCTAACCCTACTAATAAAAAGTTTGTTTTGGATGATTTTTGTCCAATTCATCCCTAACCCTAACCCTAACCCATAAACCCTAACCCTAACCCTAACCCTAACCCTATCCATAACCCTAAACCCTAACCCTAACCCTAACCCTAAACTCTAACCCTAACCCTAACCCTAACCCTACTAATAAAAAGTTTGTTTTGGATGATTTTTGTCCAATTCATCCCTAACCCTAACCCTAACCCATAAACCCTAACCCTAACCCTAACCCTAACCCTATCCATAACCCTAAACCCTAACCCTAACCCTAACCCTAACCCTAAACTCTAACCCTAACCCTAACCCTAAACCCTAACCCTAACCCTAACCCTAACCCTATCCATAACCCTAAACCCTAACCCTAACCCTAACCCTAAACTCCAACCCTAACCCTAACCCTAACCCTACTAATAAAAAGTTTGTTTTGGATGATTTTTGTCCAATTCATTCCTAACCCTAACCCTAACCCATAAACCCTAACCCTAACCCTAACCCTATCCATAACCCTAAACCCTAACCCTAACCCTAACCCTAAACTCTAACCCTAACCCTAACCCTAACCCTATTCATAACCCTAAACTCTAACCCTAACCCTAACCCTAAGTCAGCAGCACAGGCAATGATTGTGGCAAAGCTTGCCTCACAGGAAATACTGGCCTTGGTGTGGTGAATAAGGCTTCAGCCAGAAGCACAACAGGCTGTGGTGTGGTAAAGATGGCAGCTTCCTCCTGCGTATAGTTACAACTCTATGCAACTGTCCTAGGGAGGAAAGACTCACTGCTCACCACTCAAACAGTCGACACTAATAAAAAGTTTGTTTTGGATGATTTTTGTCCAATTCATCCCTAACCCTAACCCTAACCCATAAACCCTAACCCTAACCCTAACCCTATCCATAACCCTAAACCCTAACCCTAACCCTAACCCTAAACTCTAACCCTAACCCTAACCCATAAACCCTAACCCTAACCCTATCCATAACCCTAAACCCTAACCCTAACCCCAACCCTAACCCTAAATTCTAACCCTAACCCTAACCCTAAACCCTAACCCTAACCCTAACCCTAACCCTATCCATAACCCTAAACCCTAAACCTAACCCTAACCCTATTCATAACCCTAAACCCTAACCCTAACCCTAACCCTTTCCATAACCCTAAACCCTAACCCTAACCCTATCCCTAAACTCTAACCCTAACCCTAACCCATAAACCCTAACCCTAACCCTAACCCTAACCCTAACCCTACTAATAAAAAGTTTGTTTTGGATGATTTTTGTCCAATTCATCCCTAACCCTAACCCTAACCCATAAACCCTAACCCTAACCCTATCCATAACCCTAAACCCTAACACTAACCCTAACCCTAAACTCTAACCCTAACCCTAACTCTAACCCTACTAATAAAAAGTTTGTTTTGGATGATTTTTGTCCAATTCATCCCTAACCCTAACCCTAACCCATAAACCCTAACCCTAACCCTAACCCTAACCCTATCCATAACCCTAAACCCTAACCCTAACCCTAACCCTAAACTCTAACCCTAACCCTAACCCTAACCCTACTAATAAAAAGTTTGTTTTGGATGATTTTTGTCCAATTCATCCCTAACCCTAACCCTAACCCATAAACCCTAACCCTAACCCTAACCCTATCCATAACCCTAAACCCTAACCCTAACCCTAACCCTAACCCTAAACTCTAACCCTAACCCTAACCCTAAACCCTAACCCTAACCCTAACCCTAACCCTATCCATAACCCTAAACCCTAACCCTAACCCTAACCCTAAACTCCAACCCTAACCCTAACCCTAACCCTACTAATAAAAAGTTTGTTTTGGATGATTTTTGTCCAATTCATTCCTAACCCTAACCCTAACCCATAAACCCTAACCCTAACCCTATCCATAACCCTAAACCCTAACCCTAACCCTAACCCTAAACTCTAACCCTAACCCTAACCCTAAACCCTAACCCTAACCCTAACCCTATCCGTAACCCTAAACCCTAACCCTAACCCTAACCCTATTCATAACCCTAAACTCTAACCCTAACCCTAACCCTAAGTCAGCAGCACAGGCAATGATTGTGGCAAAGCTTGCCTCACAGGAAATACTGGCCTTGGTGTGGTGAATAAGGCTTCAGCCAGAAGCACAACAGGCTGTGGTGTGGTAAAGATGGCAGCTTCCTCCTGCGTATAATTACAACTCTATGCAACTGTCCTAGGGAGGAAAGACTCACTGCTCACCACTCAAACAGTCGACACTAATAAAAAGTTTGTTTTGGATGATTTTTGTCCAATTCATCCCTAACCCTAACCCTAACCCTAACCCATAAACCCTAACCCTAACCCTAACCCTATCCATAACCCTAAACCCTAACCCTAACCCTAACCCTAAACTCTAACCCTAACCCTAACCCATAAACCCTAACCCTAACCCTATCCATAACCCTAAACCCTAACCCTAACCCCTAACCCAAACCCTAACCCTACTAATAAAAAGTTTTTTTTGGATGATTTTTGTCCAATTCATCCCTAACCCTAACCCTAACCCATAAACCCTAACCCTAACCCTAACCCTATCCATAACCCTAAACCCTAACCCTAACCCTAACCCTAAACTCTAACCCTAACCCTAACCCATAAACCCTAACCCTAACCCTAACCCTAACCCTATCCATAACCCTAAACCCTAACCCTAACCCTAACCCTAAACTCTAACCCTAACCCTAACCCTAACCCCTAACCCTAACCCCTAACCCTAACCCTACTAATAAAAAGTTTGTTTTGGATGATTTTTGTCCAATTCATCCCTAACCCTAACCCTAACCCATAAACCCTAACCCTAACCCTAACCCTAACCCTATCCATAACCCTAAACCCTAACCCTAACCCTAACCCTAAACTCTAACCCTAACCCTAACCCTAAACCCTAACCCTAACCCTATCCATAACCCTAAACCCTAACCCTAACCCTAACCCTATTCATAACCCTAAACTCTAACCCTAACCCTAACCCTAAGTCAGCAGCACAGGCAATGATTGTGGCAAAGCTTGCCTCACAGGAAATACTGGCCTTGGTGTGGTGAATAAGGCTTCAACCAGAAGCACAACAGGCTGTGGTGTGGTAAAGATGGCAGCTTCCTCCTGCGTATAGTTACAACTCTATGCAACTGTCCTAGGGAGGAAAGACTCACTGCTCACCACTCAAACAGTCGACACTAATAAAAAGTTTGTTTTGGATGATTTTTGTCCAATTCATCCCTAACCCTAACCCTAACCCATAAACCCTAACCCTAACCCTAACCCTAACCCTATCCATAACCCTAAACCCTAACCCTAACCCTAACCCTAACCCTAAACTCTAACCCTAGTTTGTTTTGGATGATTTTTGTCCCATTCATCCCTAACCCTAACCCTAACCCATAAACCCTAACCCTAACCCTAACCCTAACCCTATCCATAACCTTAAACCCTAACCCTAACCCTAACCCTAAACTCTAACCCTAACCCTAACCCTAACCCTCCTAATAAAAAGTTTGTTTTGGATGATTTTTGTCCAATTCATCCCTAACCCTAACCCTAACCCTTAAACCCTAACCCTAACCCTAACCCTAAACCATAAACCCTAACCCTAACCATAACCCTATCCATAACCCTAAACCCTAACCCTAACCCTAACCCTATTCATAACCCTAAACCCTAACCCTAACCCTAACCCTAACCCTAAACCCTAACCCTAACCCTAACCCTAAACTCTAACCCTAACCCTAACCCATAAACCCTAACCCTAACCCTAACCCTAAACTCTAACCCTAACCCTAACCCTAACCCTACTAATAAAAAGTTTGTTTTGGATGATTTTTGTCCAATTCATCCCTAACCCTAACCCTAACCCATAAACCCTAACCCTAACCCTATCCATAACCCTAAACTCTAACCCTAACCCTAACCCTAAACCCTAACCCTAACCCTAACCCTATCCATAACCCTAAACCCTAACCCTAACCCTAACCCTATTCATAACCCTAAACTCTAACCCTAACCCTAACCCTAAGTCAGCAGCACAGGCAATGATTGTGGCAAAGCTTGCCTCACAGGAAATACTGGCCTTGGTGTGGTGAATAAGGCTTCAGCCAGAAGCACAACAGGCTGTGGTGTGGTAAAGATGGCAGCTTCCTCCTGCGTATAGTTACAACTCTATGCAACTGTCCTAGGGAGGAAAGACTCACTGCTCACCACTCAAACAGTCGACACTAATAAAAAGTTTGTTTTGGATGATTTTTGTCCAATTCATCCCTAACCCTAACCCTAACCCATAAACCCTAACCCTAACCCTAACCCTATCCATAACCCTAAACCCTAACCCTAACCCTAACCCTAACCCTAAACTCTAACCCTAGTTTGTTTTGGATGATTTTTGTCCCATTCATCCCTAACCCTAACCCTAACCCATAAACCCTAACCCTAACCCTAACCCTATCCATAACCCTAAACCCTAACCCTAACCCTAACCCTAAACTCTAACCCTAACCCTAACCCTAACCCTAAACCATAAACCCTAACCCTAACCATAACCCTATCCATAACCCTAAACCCTAACCCTAACCCTAACCCTATTCATAACCCTAAACCCTAACCCTAACCCTAACCCTAACCCTAACCCTAAACCCTAAACCTAACCCTAAACTCTAACTCTAACCCTAACCCATAAACCCTAACCCTAACCCTAACCCTATCCATAACCCTAAACCCTAACCCTAACCCTAACCCTAAACTCTAACCCTAACCCTAACCCTAACCCTACTAATAAAAAGTTTGTTTTGGATGATTTTTGTCCAATTCATCCCTAACTCCAACCCTAACCCATAAACCCTAACCCTAACCCTAACCCTATCCATAACCCTAAACCCTAACCCTAACCCTAACCCTAAACTCTAACCCTAACCCTAACCCTAAACCCTAACCCTAACCCTAACCCTATCCATAACCCTAAACCCTAACCCTAACCCTAACCCTATCCATAACCCTAAACCCTAACCCTAACCCTAACCCTATTCATAACCCTAAACTCTAACCCTAACCCTAACCCTAAGTCAGCAGCACAGGCAATGATTGTGGCAAAGCTTGCCTCACAGGAAATACTGGCCTTGGTGTGGTGAATAAGGCTTCAGCCAGAAGCACAACAGGCTGTGGTGTGGTAAAGATGGCAGCTTCCTCCTGCGTATAGTTACAACTCTATGCAACTGTCCTAGGGAGGAAAGACTCACTGCTCACCACTCAAACAGTCGACACTAATAAAAAGTTTGTTTTGGATGATTTTTGTCCAATTCATCCCTAACCCTAACCCTAACCCATAAACCCTAACCCTAACCCTAACCCTATCCATAACCCTAACCCATAACCCTAAACCCTAACCCTAACCCTAACCCTATTCATAACCCTAAACTCTAACCCTAACCCTAACCCTAAGTCAGCAGCACAGGCAATGATTGTGGCAAAGCTTGCCTCACAGGAAATACTGGCCTTGGTGTGGTGAATAAGGCTTCAGCCAGAAGCACAACAGGCTGTGGTGTGGTAAAGATGGCAGCTTCCTCCTGCGTATAGTTACAACTCTATGCAACTGTCCTAGGGAGGAAAGACTCACTGCTCACCACTCAAACAGTCAACACTAATAAAAAGTTTGTTTTGGATGATTTTTGTCCAATTCATCCCTAACTCCAACCCTAACCCATAAACCCTAACCCTAACCCTAACCCTATCCATAACCCTAAACCCTAACCCTAACCCTAACCCTAAACTCTAACCCTAACCCTAACCCTAAACCCTAACCCTAACCCTAACCCTATCCATAACCCTAAACCCTAACCCTAACCCTAACCCTATTCATAACCCTAAACTCTAACCCTAACCCTAACCCTAAGTCAGCAGCACAGGCAATGATTGTGGCAAAGCTTGCCTCACAGGAAATACTGGCCTTGGTGTGGTGAATAAGGCTTCAGCCAGAAGCACAACAGGCTGTGGTGTGGTAAAGTTGGCAGCTTCCTCCTGCGTATAGTTACAACTCTATGCAACTGTCCTAGGGAAGAAAGACTCACTGCTCACCACTCAAACAGTCGACACTAATAAAAAGTTTGTTTTGGATGATTTTTGTCCAATTCATCCCTAACCCTAACCCTAACCCATAAACCCTAACCCTAACCCTAACCCTATCCATAACCCTAAACCCTAAACCCTAACCCTAACCCTAAACTCTAACCCTAACCCTAACCCTAACCCTACTAATAAAAAGTTTGTTTTGGATGATTTTTGTCCAATTCATCCCTAACCCTAACCCTAACCCATAAACCCTAACCCTAACCGTAACCCTATCCATAACCCTAAACCCTAACCCTAACCCTAACTCTAACCCATAAACCCTATCCCTAACCCTAACCCTATCCATAACCCTAAACCCTAACCCTAACCCTAACCCTAACCCTAAACTCTAACCCTAACCCTAACCCTAAACCATAAACCCTAACCCTAACCATAACCCTATCCATAACCCTAAACCCTAACCCTAACCCTAACCCTATTCATAACCCTAAACCCTAACCCTAACACTTACCCTATCCATAACCCTAAACCCTAACCCTAACCCTAACCCTAAACTCTAACCCTAACCCTAACCCATAAACCCTAACCCTAACCCTAACCCTATCCATAACCCTAAACCCTAACCCTAACCCTAACCCTATCCATAACCCTAAACCCTAACCCTAACCCTAACCCTAAACTCTAACCCTAACCCTAACCCATAAACCCTAACCCTAACCCTAACCCTATCCATAACCCTAAACCCTAACCCTAACCCTAACCCTAAACTCTAACCCTAACCCTAACCCTAACCCTACTAATAAAAAGTTTGTTTTGGATGATTTTTGTCCAATTCATCCCTAACCCTAACCCTAACCCATAAACCCTAACCCTAACCCTATCCATAACCCTAAACCCTAACCCTAACCCTAACCCTAAACTCTAACCCTAACCCTAACCCTAACCCCTAACCCTAACCCTAACCCTAACCCTACTAATAAAAAGTTTGTTTTGGATGATTTTTGTCCAATTCATCCCTAACCCTAACCCTAACCCATAAACCCTAACCCTAACCCTAACCCTATCCATAACCCTAAACCCTAACCCTAACCCTAACCCTAAACTCTAACCCTAACCCTAACCCTAACCCTACTAATAAAAAGTTTGTTTTGGATGATTTTTGTCCAATTCATCCCTAACCCTAACCCTAACCCATAAACCCTAACCCTAACCCTAACCTTATCCATAACCGTAAACCCTAACCCTAACCCTAACCCTAACCCTAAACTCTAACCCTAACCCTAACCCTAAACCCTAACCCTAACCCTAACCCTATCCATAACCCTAAACCCTAACCCTAACCCTAACCCTAAACTCCAACCCTAACCCTAACCCTAACCCTACTAATAAAAAGTTTGTTTTGGATGATTTTTGTCCAATTCATTCCTAACCCTAACCCTAACCCATAAACCCTAACCCTAACCCTAACCCTATCCATAACCCTAAACCCTAACCCTAACCCTAACCCTATTCATAACCCTAAACTCTAACCCTAACCCTAACCCTAAGTCAGCAGCACAGGCAATGATTGTGGCAAAGCTTGCCTCACAGGAAATACTGGCCTTGGTGTGGTGAATAAGGCTTCAGCCAGAAGCACAACAGGCTGTGGTGTGGTAAAGATGGCAGCTTCCTCCTGCGTATAGTTACAACTCTATGCAACTGTCCTAGGGAGGAAAGACTCACTGCTCACCACTCAAACAGTCGACACTAATAAAAAGTTTGTTTTGGATGATTTTTGTCCAATTCATCCCTAACCCTAACCCTAACCCATAAACCCTAACCCTAACCCTAACCCTATCCATAACCCTAAACCCTAACCCTAACCCTAAACTCTAACCCTAACCCTAACCCATAAACCCTAACCCTAACCCTATCCATAACCCATAACCCTAAACCCTAACCCTAACCCTAACCCTAACCCTAAACTCTAACCCTAACCCTAACCCTAACCCAAACCCATAAACCCTAACCCTAACCCTAACCCTATCCATAACCCTAAACCCTAACCCTAACCCTAACCCTATTCATAACCCTAAACTCTAACCCTAACCCTAACCCTAAGTCAGCAGCACAGGCAATGATTGTGGCAAAGCTTGCCTCACAGGAAATACTGGCCTTGGTGTGGTGAATAAGGCTTCAGCCAGAAGCACAACAGGCTGTGGTGTGGTAAAGATGGCAGCTTCCTCCTGCGTATAGTTACAACTCTATGCAACTGTCCTAGGGAGGAAAGACTCACTGCTCACCACTCAAACAGTCGACACTAATAAAAAGTTTGTTTTGGATGATTTTTGTCCAATTCATCCCTAACCCTAACCCTAACCCATAAACCCTAACCCTAACCCTAACCCTATCCATAATCCTAAACCCTAACCCTAACCCTAATCCTAAACTCTAACCCTAACCCTAACCCATAAACCCTAACCCTAACCCTAACCCTATCCATAACCCTAAACCCTAACCCTAACCCTAACCCTAAACTCTAACCCTAACCCTAACCCTAACCCTTCTAATAAAAAGTTTGTTTTGGATGATTTTTGTCCAATTCATCCCTAACCCTTAGCCTAACCCTAAACTCTAACCCTAACCCTAACCCTTACCCTATTCATAACCCTAAACTCTAACCCTAACCCTAACCCTAAGTCAGCAGCACAGGCAATGATTGTGGCAAAGCTTGCCTCACAGGAAATACTGGCCTTGGTGTGGTGAATAAGGCTTCAGCCAGAAGCACAACAGGCTGTGGTGTGGTAAAGATGGCAGCTTCCTCCTGCGTATAGTTACAACTCTATGCAACTGTCCTAGGGAGGAAAGACTCACTGCTCACCACTCAAACAGTCGACACTAATAAAAAGTTTGTTTTGGATGATTTTTGTCCAATTCATCCCTAACCCTAACCCTAACCCATAAACCCTAACCCTAACCCTAACCCTAACCCTATCCATAACCCTAAACCCTAACCCTAACCCTAACCCATAAACCCTAACCCTAACCCTAACCCTATCCATAACCCTAAACCCTAACCCTAACCCTAAACTCTAACCCTAACCCTAACCCTAAACCATAAACCCTAACCCTAACCCTAACCCTAATAAAAAGTTTGTTTTGGATGATTTTTGTCCAATTCATCCCTAACCCTAACCCTAACCCATAAACCCTAACCCTAACCCTAACCCATAAACCCTAACCCTAACCCTAACCCTATCCATAACCCTAAACCTTAACCCTAACCCTAACCCTAAACTCTAACCCTAACCCTAACCCTAAACCATAAACCCTAACCCTAACCCTAAACCTATCCATAACCCTAACCCTAACCCTATCCATAACCCTAAACCATAACCCTAACCCTAACCCTATTCATAACCCTAAACTCTAACCCTAACCCTAACCCTAAGTCAGCAGCACAGGCAATGATTGTGGCAAAGCTTGCCTCACAGGAAATACTGGCCTTGGTGTGGTGAATAAGGCTTCAGCCAGAAGCACAACAGGCTGTGGTGTGGTAAAGATGGCAGCTTCCTCCTGCATATAGTTACAACTGTATGCAACTGTCCTAGGGAGGAAAGACTCACTGCTCACCACTCAAACAGTCGACACTAATAAAAAGTTTGTTTTGGATGATTTTTGTCCAATTCATCCCTAACCCTAACCCTAACCCATAAACCCTAACCCTAACCCTAACCCTATCCATAACCCTAAACCCTAACCCTAACCCTAAACTCTAACTCTAACCCTAACCCTAACCCATAAACCCTAACCCTAACCCTAACCCTATCCATAACCCTAAACCCTAACCCTAACCCTATTCATAACCCTAAACCCAAACCCTAACCCTAAGTCAGCAG
Source organism: Neolamprologus brichardi (assembly GCF_056152115.1). NCBI lineage: Eukaryota > Metazoa > Chordata > Actinopteri > Cichliformes > Cichlidae > Neolamprologus > Neolamprologus brichardi. The sequence goes on along the minus strand of NC_142105.1, from coordinate 15,091,984 downwards.
CACAGGCAATGATTGTGGCAAAGCTTGCCTCACAGGAAATACTGGCCTTGGTGTGGTGAATAAGGCTTCAGCCAGAAGCACAACAGGCTGTGGTGTGGTAAAGATGGCAGCTTCCTCCTGCGTATAGTTACAACTCTATGCAACTGTCCTAGGGAGGAAAGACTCACTGCTCACCACTCAAACAGTCGACACTAATAAAAAGTTTGTTTTGGATGATTTTTGTCCAATTCATCCCTAACCCTAACCCTAACCCATAAACCCTAACCCTAACCCTAACCCTATCCATAACCCTAAACCCTAACCCTAACCCTAAACTCTAACCCTAACCCTAACCCTAACCCATAAACCCTAACCCTAACCCTAACCCTATCCATAACCCTAAACCCAAACCCTAACCCTATTCATAACCCTAAACCCTAACCCTAACCCTAAGTCAGCAGCACAGGCAATGATTGTGGCAAAGCTTGCCTCACAGGAAATACTGGCCTTGGTGTGGTGAATAAGGCTTCAGCCAGAAGCACAACAGGCTGTGGTGTGGTAAAGATGGCAGCTTCCTCCTGCGTATAGTTACAACTCTATGCAACTGTCCTAGGGAGGAAAGACTCACTGCTCACCACTCAAACAGTCGACACTAATAAAAAGTTTGTTTTGGATGATTTTTGTCCAATTCATCCCTAACCCTAACCCTAACCCATAAACCCTAACCCTAACCCTAACCCTATCCATAACCCTAAACCCTAACCCTAACCCTAACCCTAACCCTAAACTCTAACCCTAACCCTAACCCATAAACCCTAACCCTAACCCTATCCATAACCCTAAACCCTAACCCTAACCCTAACCCATAAACCCTAACCCTAACCCTAACCCTAACCCTATCCATAACCCTAAACCCTAACCCTAACCCTAACCCTATTCATAACCCTAAACTCTAACCCTAACCCTAACCCTAAGTCAGCAGCACAGGCAATGATTGTGGCAAAGCTTGCCTCACAGGAAATACTGACCTTGGTGTTGTGAATAAGGCTTCAGCCAGAAGCACAACAGGCTGTGGTGTGGTAAAGATGGCAGCTTCCTCCTGCGTATAGTTACAACTCTATGCAACTGTCCTAGGGAGGAAAGACTCACTGCTCACCACTCAAACAGTCGACACTAATAAAAAGTTTGTTTTGGATGATTTTTGTCCAATTCATCCCTAACCCTAACCCTAACCAGTAAAACCTAACCCTAAACCCTAACCCTAACCCTAACCCTAAACTCTAACCCTAACCCTAACCCTAACCCATAAACCCTAACCCTAACTCTAACCCTATCCATAACCCTAAACCCTAACCCTAACCCTAATGCTAAACTCTAACCCTAACCCTAACCCTACTAATAAAAAGTTTGTTTTGGATGATTTTTGTCCAATTCATCCCTAACCCTAACCCTAACCCATAAACCCTAACCCTAACCCTATCCATAACCTTAAACCCTAACCCTAACCCTAACCCTAAACTCTAACCCTTACCCTAAACCCTAACCCTAACCCTATCCATAACCCTAAACCCTAACCCTAACCCTAACCCTATTCATAACCCTAAACTCTAACCCTAACCCTAACCCTAAGTCAGCAGCACAGGCAATGATTGTGGCAAAGCTTGCCTCACAGGAAATACTGGCCTTGGTGTGGTGAATAAGGCTTCAGCCAGAAGCACAACAGGCTGTGGTGTGGTAAAGATGGCAGCTTCCTCCTGCGTATAGTTACAACTCTATGCAACTGTCCTAGGGAGGAAAGACTCACTGCTCACCACTCAAACAGTCGACACTAATAAAAAGTTTGTTTTGGATGATTTTTGTCCAATTCATCCCTAACCCTAACCCTAACCCATAAACCCTAACCCTAACCCTAACCCTATCCATAACCCTAAACCCTAACCCTAACCCTAAACTCTAACCCTAACCCTAACCCTAACCCATAAACCCTAACCCTAACCCTAACCCTATCCATAACCCTAAACCCAAACCCTAACCCTATTCATAACCCTAAACCCTAACCCTAACCCTAAGTCAGCAGCACAGGCAATGATTGTGGCAAAGCTTGCCTCACAGGAAATACTGGCCTTGGTGTGGTGAATAAGGCTTCAGCCAGAAGCACAACAGGCTGTGGTGTGGTAAAGATGGCAGCTTCCTCCTGCGTATAGTTACAACTCTATGCAACTGTCCTAGGGAGGAAAGACTCACTGCTCACCACTCAAACAGTCGACACTAATAAAAAGTTTGTTTTGGATGATTTTTGTCCAATTCATCCCTAACCCTAACCCTAACCCATAAACCCTAACCCTAACCCTAACCATAACCCTTTCCATAACCCTAAACCCTAACCCTAACCCTAACCCTAACCCTAAACTCTAACCCTAACCCTAACCCATAAACCCTAACCCTAACCCTATCCATAACCCTAAACCCTAACCCTAACCCTAACCCTAACCCTAACCCATAAACCCTAACCCTAACCCTAACCCTAACCCTATCCATAACCCTAAACCCTAACCCTAACCCTAACCCTATTCATAACCCTAAACTCTAACCCTAACCCTAACCCTAAGTCAGCAGCACAGGCAATGATTGTGGCAAAGCTTGCCTCACAGGAAATACTGACCTTGGTGTTGTGAATAAGGCTTCAGCCAGAAGCACAACAGGCTGTGGTGTGGTAAAGATGGCAGCTTCCTCCTGCGTATAGTTACAACTCTATGCAACTGTCCTAGGGAGGAAAGACTCACTGCTCACCACTCAAACAGTCGACACTAATAAAAAGTTTGTTTTGGATGATTTTTGTCCAATTCATCCCTAACCCTAACCCTAACCCTAACCCTAACCCTAAACTCTAACCCTAACCCTAACCCTAACCCATAAACCCTAACCCTAACTCTAACCCTATCCATAACCCTAAACCCTAACCCTAACCCTAATGCTAAACTCTAACCCTAACCCTAACCCTACTAATAAAAAGTTTGTTTTTGGATGATTTTTGTCCAATTCATCCCTAACCCTAACCCTAACCCATAAACCCTAACCCTAACCCTAACCCTATCCATAACCCTAAACCCTAACCCTAACCCTAAACTCTAACCCTAACCCTAACCCTAACCCATAAACCCTAACCCTAACCCTAACCCTATCCATAACCCTAAACCCTAACCCTAACCCTATTCATAACCCTAAACCCTAACCCTAACCCTAAGTCAGCAGCACAGGCAATGATTGTGGCAAAGCTTGCCTCACAGGAAATACTGGCCTTGGTGTGGTGAATAAGGCTTCAGCCAGAAGCACAACAGGCTGTGGTGTGGGAAAGATGGCAGCTTCCTCCTGCGTATAGTTACAACTCTATGCAACTGTCCTAGGGAGGAAAGACTCACTGCTCACCATTCAAGCAGTCGACACTAATAAAAAGTTTGTTTTGGATGATTTTTGTCCAATTCATCCCTAACCCTAACCCTAACCCATAAACCCTAACCCTAACCCTAACCCTATCCATAACCCTAAACCCTAACCCTAACCCTAACCCTAAACTCTAACCCTAACCCTAACCCATAAACCCTAACCCTAACCGTATCCATAACCCTAAACCCTAACCCTAACCCTAACCCTAACCCATAAACCCTAACCCTAACCCTAACCCTAACCCTAACCCTATCCATAACCCTAAACCCTAACCCTAACCCTAACCCTATTCATAACCCTAAACTCTAACCCTAACCCTAACCCTAAGTCAGCAGCACAGGCAATGATTGTGGCAAAGCTTGCCTCACAGGAAATACTGACCTTGGTGTTGTGAATAAGGCTTCAGCCAGAAGCACAACAGGCTGTGGTGTGGTAAAGATGGCAGCTTCCTCCTGCGTATAGTTACAACTCTATGCAACTGTCCTAGGGAGGAAAGACTCACTGCTCACCACTCAAACAGTCGACACTAATAAAAAGTTTGTTTTGGATGATTTTTGTCCAATTCATCCCTAACCCTAACCCTAACCAGTAAAACCTAACCCTAAACCCTAACCCTAACCCTAACCCTAAACTCTAACCCTAACCCTAACCCTAACCCATAAACCCTAACCCTAACTCTAACCCTATCCATAACCCTAAACCCTAACCCTAACCCTAATGCTAAACTCTAACCCTAACCCTAACCCTACTAATAAAAAGTTTGTTTTGGATGATTTTTGTCCAATTCATCCCTAACCCTAACCCTAACCCATAAACCCTAACCCTAACCCTAACCCTATCCCTATCCATAACCCTAAACCCTAACCCTAACCCTAACCCTAAACTCTAACCCTTACCCTAAACCCTAACCCTAACCCTAACCCTATCCATAACCCTAAACCCTAACCCTAACCCTAACCCTATTCATAACCCTAAATTCTAACCCTAACCCTAACCCTAAGTCAGCAGCACAGGCAATGATTGTGGCAAAGCTTGCCTCACAGGAAATACTGGCCTTGGTGTGGTGAATAAGGCTTCAGCCAGAAGCACAACAGGCTGTGGTGTGGTAAAGATGGCAGCTTCCTCCTGCGTATAGTTACAACTCTATGCAACTGTCCTAGGGAGGAAAGACTCACTGCTCACCACTCAAACAGTCGACACTAATAAAAAGTTTGTTTTGGATGATTTTTGTCCAATTCATCCCTAACCCTAACCCTAACCCATAAACCCTAACCCTAAACCCTAACCCTAACCCTAACCCTAACCCTAAACTCTAACCCTAACCCTAACACTAACCCATAAATCCTAACCCTAACTCTAACCCTATCCATAACCCTAAACCCTAACCCTAACCCTAATGCTAAACTCTAACCCTAACCCTAACCCTACTAATAAAAAGTTTGTTTTTGGATGATTTTTGTCCAATTCATCCCTAACCCTAACCCTAACCCATAAACCCTAACCCTAACCCTAACCCTATCCATAACCCTAAACCCTAACCCTAACCCTAAACTCTAACCCTAACCCTAACCCTAACCCATAAACCCTAACCCTAACCCTAACCCTATCCATAACCCTAAACCCAAACCCTAACCCTATTCATAACCCTAAACCCTAACCCTAACCCTAAGTCAGCAGCACAGGCAATGATTGTGGCAAAGCTTGCCTCACAGGAAATACTGGCCTTGGTGTGGTGAATAAGGCTTCAGCCAGAAGCACAACAGGCTGTGGTGTGGTAAAGATGGCAGCTTCCTCCTGCGTATAGTTACAACTCTATGCAACTGTCCTAGGGAGGAAAGACTCACTGCTCACCACTCAAGCAGTCGACACTAATAAAAAGTTTGTTTTGGATGATTTTTGTCCAATTCATCCCTAACCCTAACCCTAACCCATAAACCCTAACCCTAACCCTAACCCTATCCATAACCCTAAACCCTAACCCTAACCCTAACCCTAACCCTAAACTCTAACCCTAACCCTAACCCTAACCCATAAACCCTAACCCTAACCCTATCCATAACCCTAAACCCTAACCCTAACCCTAACCCTAACCCATAAACCCTAACCCTAACCCTAACCCTAACCCTAACCCTATCCATAACCCTAAACCCTAACCCTAACCCTAACCCTATTCATAACCCTAAACTCTAACCCTAACCCTAACCCTAAGTCAGCAGCACAGGCAATGATTGTGGCAAAGCTTGCCTCACAGGAAATACTGACCTTGGTGTTGTGAATAAGGCTTCAGCCAGAAGCACAACAGGCTGTGGTGTGGTAAAGATGGCAGCTTCCTCCTGCGTATAGTTACAACTCTATGCAACTGTCCTAGGGAGGAAAGACTCACTGCTCACCACTCAAACAGTCGACACTAATAAAAAGTTTGTTTTGGATGATTTTTGTCCAATTCATCCCTAACCCTAACCCTAACCAGTAAAACCTAACCCTAAACCCTAACCCTAACCCTAACCCTAAACTCTAACCCTAACCCTAACCCTAACCCATAAACCCTAACCCTAACTCTAACCCTATCCATAACCCTAAACCCTAACCCTAACCCTAATGCTAAACTCTAACCCTAACCCTAACCCTACTAATAAAAAGTTTGTTTTGGATGATTTTTGTCCAATTCATCCCTAACCCTAACCCTAACCCATAAACCCTAACCCTAACCCTAACCCTATCCCTATCCATAACCCTAAACCCTAACCCTAACCCTAACCCTAAACTCTAACCCTTACCCTAAACCCTAACCCTAACCCTAACCCTATCCATAACCCTAAACCCTAACCCTAACCCTAACCCTATTCATAACCCTAAATTCTAACCCTAACCCTAACCCTAAGTCAGCAGCACAGGCAATGATTGTGGCAAAGCTTGCCTCACAGGAAATACTGGCCTTGGTGTGGTGAATAAGGCTTCAGCCAGAAGCACAACAGGCTGTGGTGTGGTAAAGATGGCAGCTTCCTCCTGCGTATAGTTACAACTCTATGCAACTGTCCTAGGGAGGAAAGACTCACTGCTCACCACTCAAACAGTCGACACTAATAAAAAGTTTGTTTTGGATGATTTTTGTCCAATTCATCCCTAACCCTAACCCTAACCCATAAACCCTAACCCTAACCCTAACCCTATCCATAATCCTAAACCCTAACCCTAACCCTAATCCTAAACTCTAACCCTAACCCTAACCCATAAACCCTAACCCTAACCCTAACCCTATCCATAACCCTAAACCCTAACCCTAACCCTAACCCTAAACTCTAACCCTAACCCTAACCCTAACCCTTCTAATAAAAAGTTTGTTTTGGATGATTTTTGTCCAATTCATCCCTAACCCTTACCCTAACCCTAAACTCTAACCCTAACCCTAACCCTAACCCTATTCATAACCCTAAACTCTAACCCTAACCCTAACCCTAAGTCAGCAGCACAGGCAATGATTGTGGCAAAGCTTGCCTCACAGGAAATACTGGCCTTGGTGTGGTGAATAAGGCTTCAGCCAGAAGCACAACAGGCTGTGGTGTGGTAAAGATGGCAGCTTCCTCCTGCGTATAGTTACAACTCTATGCAACTGTCCTAGGGAGGAAAGACTCACTGCTCACCACTCAAACAGTCGACACTAATAAAAAGTTTGTTTTGGATGATTTTTGTCCAATTCATCCCTAACCCTAACCCTAACCCATAAACCCTAACCCTAAACCCTAACCCTAACCCTAACCCTAACCCTAAACTCTAACCCTAACCCTAACACTAACCCATAAATCCTAACCCTAACCCTATCCATAACACTAAACCCTAACCCTAACCCTAACCCTAAACTCTAACCCTAACCCTAACCCTACTAATAAAAAGTTTGTTTTGGATGATTTTTGTCCAATTCATCCCTAACCCTAACCCTAACCCATAAACCCTAACCCTAACCCTAACCCTATCCATAACCCTAAACCCTAACCCTAACCCTAACCCTAAACTCTAACCCTAACCCTAAACCCTAACCCTAACCCTAACCCTATTCATAACCCTAAACTCTAACCCTAACCCTAAGTCAGCAGAACAGGCAATGATTGTGGCAAAGCTTGCCTCACAGGAAATACTGGCCTTGGTTTGGTGAATAAGGCTTCAGCCAGAAGCACAACAGGCTGTGGTGTGGTAAAGATGGCAGCTTCCTCCTGCGTATAGTTACAACTCTATGCAACTGTCCTAGGGAGGAAAGACTCACTGCTCACCACTCAAACAGTCGACACTAATAAAAAGTTTGTTTTGGATGATTTTTGTCCAATTCATCCCTAACCCTAACCCTAACCCATAAACCCTAACCCTAACCCTAACCCTATCCATAACCCTAAACCCTAACCCTAACCCTAAACTCTAACCCTAACCCTAACCCATAAACCCTAACCCTAACCCTATCCATAACCCTAAACCCTAACCCTAACCCTAACCCTAAACTCTAACCCTAACCCTAACCCAAACCCATAAACCCTAACCCTAACCCTAACCCTATCCATAACCCTAAACCCTAACCCTAACCCTAACCCTATTCATAACCCTAAACTCTAACCCTAACCCTAACCCTAAGTCAGCAGCACAGGCAATGATTGTGGCAAAGCTTGCCTCACAGGAAATACTGGCCTTGGTGTGGTGAATAAGGCTTCAGCCAGAAGCACAACAGGCTGTGGTGTGGTAAAGATGGCAGCTTCCTCCTGCGTATAGTTACAACTCTATGCAACTGTCCTAGGGAGGAAAGACTCACTGCTCACCACTCAAACAGTCGACACTAATAAAAAGTTTGTTTTGGATGATTTTTGTCCAATTCATCCCTAACCCTAACCCTAACCCATAAACCCTAACCCTAACCCTAACCCTATCCATAATCCTAAACCCTAACCCTAACCCTAATCCTAAACTCTAACCCTAACCCTAACCCATAAACCCTAACCCTAACCCTAACCCTATCCATAACCCTAAACCCTAACCCTAACCCTAACCCTAAACTCTAACCCTAACCCTAACCCTAACCCTTCTAATAAAAAGTTTGTTTTGGATGATTTTTGTCCAATTCATCCCTAACCCTTACCCTAACCCTAAACTCTAACCCTAACCCTAACCCTAACCCTATTCATAACCCTAAACTCTAACCCTAACCCTAACCCTAAGTCAGCAGCACAGGCAATGATTGTGGCAAAGCTTGCCTCACAGGAAATACTGGCCTTGGTGTGGTGAATAAGGCTTCAGCCAGAAGCACAACAGGCTGTGGTGTGGTAAAGATGGCAGCTTCCTCCTGCGTATAGTTACAACTCTATGCAACTGTCCTAGGGAGGAAAGACTCACTGCTCACCACTCAAACAGTCGACACTAATAAAAAGTTTGTTTTGGATGATTTTTGTCCAATTCATCCCTAACCCTAACCCTAACCCATAAACCCTAACCCTAACCCTAACCCTATCCATAACCCTAAACCCTAACCCTAAACTCTAACCCTAACCCTAACCCATAAACCCTAACCCTAACCCTATCCATAACCCTAAACCCTAACCCTAACCCTAACCCTAACCCTAACCCTAAACTCTAACCCTAACCCTAACCCAAACCCATAAACCCTAACCCTAACCCTAACCCTATCCATAACCCTAAACCCTAACCCTAACCCTAACCCTATTCATAACCCTAAACTCTAACCCTAACCCTAACCCTAAGTCAGCAGCACAGGCAATGATTGTGGCAAAGCTTGCCTCACAGGAAATACTGGCCTTGGTGTGGTGAATAAGGCTTCAGCCAGAAGCACAACAGGCTGTGGTGTGGTAAAGATGGCAGCTTCCTCCTGCGTATAATTACAACTCTATGCAACTGTCCTAGGGAGGAAAGACTCACTGCTCACCACTCAAACAGTCGACACTAATAAAAAGTTTGTTTTGGATGATTTTTGTCCAATTCATCCCTAACCCTAACCCTAACCAATAAACCCTAACCCTAACCCTAACCCTATCCATAACCCTAAACCCTAACCCTAACCCTAACCCTAAACTCTAACCCTAACCCTAAACCCTAACCCTAACCCTAACCCTATCCATAACCCTAAACCCTAACCCTAACCCTAACCCTATTCATAACCCTAAACTCTAACCCTAACCCTAACCCTAAGTCAGCAGCACAGGCAATGATTGTGGCAAAGCTTGCCTCACAGGAAATACTGGCCTTGGTGTGGTGAATAAGGCTTCAGCCAGAAGCACAACAGGCTGTGTTGTGGTAAAGATGGCAGCTTCCTCCTGCGTATAGTTACAACTCTATGCAACTGTCCTAGGGAGGAAAGACTCACTGCTCACCACTCAAACAGTCGACACTAATAAAAAGTTTGTTTTGGATGATTTTTGTCCAATTCATCCCTAACCCTAACCCTAACCCATAAACCCTAACCCTAACCCTAACCCTATCCATAACCCTAACCCATAACCCTAAACCCTAACCCTAACCCTAACCCTATTCATAACCGTAAACTCTAACCCTAACCCTAACCCTAAGTCAGCAGCACAGGCAATGATTGTGGCAAAGCTTGCCTCACAGGAAATACTGGCCTATGTGTGGTGAATAAGGCTTCAGCCAGAAGCACAACAGGCTGTGGTGTGGTAAAGATGGCAGCTTCCTCCTGCGTATAGTTACAACTCTATGCAACTGTCCTAGGGAGGAAAGACTCACTGCTCACCACTCAAACAGTCGACACTAATAAAAAGTTTGTTTTGGATGATTTTTGTCCAATTCATCCTTAACCCTAACCCTAACCCATAAACCCTAACCCTAACCCTAACCCTAACCCTATCCATAACCCTAAACCCTAACCCTAACCCTAACCCTAACCCTAAACTCTAACCCTAGTTTGTTTTGGATGATTTTTGTCCCATTCATCCCTAACCCTAACCCTAACCCATAAACCCTAACCCTAACCCTAACCCTATCCATAACCCTAAACCCTAACCCTAACCCTAAACTCTAACCCTAACCCTAACCCTAACCCTAAACCATAAACCCTAACCCTAACCATAACCCTATCCATAACCCTAAACCCTAACCCTAACCCTAACCCTATTCATAACCCTAAACCCTAACCCTAACCCTAACCCTAAACCCTAACCCTAACCCTAAACTCTAACCCTAACCCTAACCCATAAACCCTAACGCTAACCCTAACCCTATCCATAACCCTAAACCCTAACCCTAACCCTAACCCTAAACTCTAACCCTAACCCTAACCCTAACCCTACTAATAAAAAGTTTGTTTTGGATGATTTTTGTCCAATTCATCCCTAACTCCAACCCTAACCCATAAACCCTAACCCTAACTCTAACCCTATCCATAACCCTAAACCCTAACCCTAACCCTAAACTCTAACCCTAACCCTAACCCTAAACCCTAACCCTAACCCTAACCCTATCCATAACCCTAAACCCTAACCCTAACCCTAACCCTATTCATAACCCTAAACTCTAACCCTAACCCTAACCCTAAGTCAGCAGCACAGGCAATGATTGTGGCAAAGCTTGCCTCACAGGAAATACTGGCCTTGGTGTGGTGAATAAGGCTTCAGCCAGAAGCACAACAGGCTGTGGTGTGGTAAAGATGGCAGCTTCCTCCTGCGTATAGTTACAACTCTATGCAACTGTCCTAGGGAGGAAAGACTCACTGCTCACCACTCAAACAGTCGACACTAATAAAAAGTTTGTTTTGGATGATTTTTGTCCAATTCATCCCTAACCCTAACCCTAACCCATAAACCCTAACCCTAACCCTAACCCTAACCCTATCCATAACCCTAAACCCTAACCCTAACCCTAACCCTAAACTCTAACCCTAACCCTAACCCTAACCCTACTAATAAAAAGTTTGTTTTGGATGATTTTTGTCCAATTCATCCCTAACCCTAACCCTAACCCATAAACCCTAACCCTAACCCTAACCCTAACCCTATCCATAACCCTAAACCCTAACCCTAACCCTAACCCTAACCCTAAACTCTAACCCTAACCCTAACCCTAAACCCTAACCCTAACCCTATCCATAACCCTAAACCCTCACCCTAACCCTAACCCTAACCCTATTCATAACCCTAAACTCTAACCCTAACCCTAACCCTAAGTCAGCAGCACAGGCAATGATTGTGGCAAAGCTTGCCTCAAAGGAAATACTGGCCCTGGTGTGGTGAATAAGGCTTCAGCCAGAAGCACAACAGGCTGTGGTGTGGTAAAGATGGCAGCTTCCTCCTGCGTATAGTTACAACTCTATGCAACTGTCCTAGGGAGGAAAGACTCACTGCTCACCACTCAAACAGTCGACACTAATAAAAAGTTTGTTTTGGATGATTTTTGTCCAATTCATCCCTAACCCTAACCCTAACCCATAAACCCTAACCCTAACCGTAACCCTATCCATAACCCTAAACCCTAACCCTAACCCTAACTCTAACCCATAAACCCTATCCCTAACCCTAACCCTATCCATAACCCTAAACCCTAACCCTAACCCTAACCCTAAACTCTAACCCTAACCCTAACCCTAAACCATAAACCCTAACCCTAACCATAACCCTATCCATAACCCTAAACCCTAACCCTAACCCTAACCCTATTCATAACCCTAAACCCTAACCCTAACCCTAACCCTATCCATAACCCTAAACCCTAACCCTAACCCTAACCCTAAACTCTAACCCTAACCCTAACCCATAAACCCTAACCCTAACCCTAACCCTATCCATAACCCTAAACCCTAACCCTAACCCTAACCCTAAACTCTAACCCTAACCCTAACCCTAACCCTACTAATAAAAAGTTTGTTTTGGATGATTTTTGTCCAATTCATCCCTAACCCTAACCCTAACCCATAAACCCTAACCCTAACCCTATCCATAACCCTAAACCCTAAACCTAACCCTAACACTAAACTCTAACCCTAACCCTAACCCTAACCCTACTAATAAAAAGTTTGTTTTGGATGATTTTTGTCCAATTCATCCCTAACCCTAACCCTAACCCATAAACCCTAACCCTAACCCTAACCCTAACCCTATCCATAACCGTAAACCCTAACCCTAACCCTAACCCTAACCCTAAACTCTAACCCTAACCCTAACCCTAAACCCTAACCCTAATCCTAACCCTATCCATAACCCTAAACCCTAACCCTAACCCTAACCCTAAACTCCAACCCTAACCCTAACCCTAACCCTACTAATAAAAAGTTTGTTTTGGATAATTTTTGTCCAATTCATCCCTAACCCTAACCCTAACCCATAAACCCTAACCCTAACCCTAACCCTATCCATAACCGTAAACCCTAACCCTAACCCTAACCCTAACCCTAAACTCTAACCCTAACCCTAACCCTAAACCCTAACCCTAACCCTAACCCTATCCATAACCCTAAACCCTAACCCTAACCCTAACCCTAAACTCCAACCCTAACCCTAACCCTAACCCTACTAATAAAAAGTTTGTTTTGGATGATTTTTGTCCAATTCATTCCTAACCCTAACCCTAACCCATAAACCCTAACCCTAACCCTAACCCTATCCATAACCCTAAACCCTAACCCTAACCCTAACCCTAAACTCTAACCCTAACCCTAACCCTAAACCCTAACCATAACCCTAACCCTATCCATAACCCTAAACCCTAACCCTAACCCTAACCCTATTCATAACCCTAAACTCTAACCCTAACCCTAACCCTAAGTCAGCAGCACAGGCAATGATTGTGGCAAAGCTTGCCTCACAGGAAATACTGGCCTTGGTGTGGTGAATAAGGCTTCAGCCAGAAGCACAACAGGCTGTGGTGTGGTAAAGATGGCAGCTTCCTCCTGCGTATAGTTACAACTCTATGCAACTGTCCTAGGGAGGAAAGACTCACTGCTCACCACTCAAACAGTCGACACTAATAAAAAGTTTGTTTTGGATGATTTTTGTCCAATTCATCCCTAACCCTAACCCTAACCCATAAACCCTAACCCTAACCCTAACCCTATCCATAACCCTAACCCATAACCCTAAACCCTAACCCTAACCCTAAACCTATTCATAACCCTAAACTCTAACCCTAACCCTAACCCTAAGTCAGCAGCACAGGCAATGATTGTGGCAAAGCTTGCCTCACAGGAAATACTGGCCTTTGTGTGGTGAATAAGGCTTCAGCCAGAAGCACAAAAGGCTGTGGTGTGGTAAAGATGGCAGCTTCCTCCTGCGTATAGTTACAACTCTATGCAACTGTCCTAGGGAGGAAAGACTCACTGCTCACCACTCAAACAGTCGACACTAATAAAAAGTTTGTTTTGGATGATTTTTGTCGAATTCATCCCTAACCCTAACCCTAACCCATAAACCCTAACCCTAACCCTAACCCTAACCCTTTCCATAACCCTAAACCCAAACCCTAACCCTAACCCTAAACTCTAACCCTAGTTTGTTTTGGATGATTTTTGTCCCATTCATCCCTAACCCTAACCCTAACCCATAAACCCTAACCCTAACCCTAACCCTATCCATAACCCTAAACCCTAACCCTAACCCTAACCCTAAACTCTAACCCTAACCCTAACCCTAACCCTAAACCATAAACCCTAACCATAACCCTATTTATAACCCTAAACCCTAACCCTAACCCTAACCCTATTCATAACCCTAAACCCTAACCCTAACCCTAACCCTAAACCCTAACCCTAACCCTAAACTCTAACCCTAACCCTAACCCATAAACCCTAACCCTAACCCTAACCCTATCCATAACCCTAAATCCTAACCCTAACCCTAACCCTAAACTCTAACCCTAACCCTAACCCTACTAATAAAAAGTTTGTTTTGGATGATTTTTGTCCAATTCATCCCTAACTCCAACCCTAACCCATAAACCCTAACCCTAACCCTAACCCTATCCATAACCCTAAACCCTAACCCTAACCCTAACCCTAAACTCTAACCCTAACCCTAACCCTAAACCCTAACCCTAACCTTAACCCTATCCATAACCCTAAACCCTAACCCTAACCCTAACCCTATCCATAACCCTAAACCCTAACCCTAACCCTAACCCTATTCATAACCCTAAACTCTAACCCTAACCCTAACCCTAAGTCAGCAGCACAGGCAATGATTTTTGCAAAGCTTGCCTCACAGGAAATACTGGCCTTGGTGTGGTGAATAAGGCTTCAGCCAGAAGCACAACAGGCTGTGGTGTGGTAAAGATGGCATCTTCCTCCTGCGTATAGTTACAACTCTATGCAACTGTCCTAGGGAGGAAAGACTCACTGCTCACCACTCAAACAGTCGACACTAATAAAAAGTTTGTTTTGGATGATTTTTGTCCAATTCATCCCTAACCCTAACCCTAACCCATAAACCCTAACCCTAACCCTAACCCTAACCCTTTCCATAACCCTAAACCCAAACCCTAACCCTAACCCTAAACTCTAACCCTAGTTTGTTTTGGATGATTTTTGTCCCATTCATCCCTAACCCTAACCCTAACCCATAAACCCTAACCCTAACCCTAACCCTATCCATAACCCTAAACCCTAACCCTAACCCTAACCCTAAACTCTAACCCTAACCCTAACCCTAACCCTAAACCATAAACCCTAACCATAACCCTATTTATAACCCTAAACCCTAACCCTAACCCTAACCCTATTCATAACCCTAAACCCTAACCCTAACCCTAACCCTAAACCCTAACCCTAACCCTAAACTCTAACCCTAACCCTAACCCATAAACCCTAACCCTAACCCTAACCCTATCCATAACCCTAAATCCTAACCCTAACCCTAACCCTAAACTCTAACCCTAACCCTAACCCTACTAATAAAAAGTTTGTTTTGGATGATTTTTGTCCAATTCATCCCTAACTCCAACCCTAACCCATAAACCCTAACCCTAACCCTAACCCTATCCATAACCCTAAACCCTAACCCTAACCCTAACCCTAAACTCTAACCCTAACCCTAACCCTAAACCCTAACCCTAACCTTAACCCTATCCATAACCCTAAACCCTAACCCTAACCCAAACCCTATCCATAACCCTAAACCCTAACCCTAACCCTAACCCTATTCATAACCCTAAACTCTAACCCTAACCCTAACCCTAAGTCAGCAGCACAGGCAATGATTGTGGCAAAGCTTGCCTCACAGGAAATACTGGCCTTGGTGTGGTGAATAAGGCTTCAGCCAGAAGCACAACAGGCTGTGGTGTGGTAAAGATGGCAGCTTCCTCCTGCGTATAGTTACAACTCTATGCAACTGTCCTAGGGAGGAAAGACTCACTGCTCACCACTCAAACAGTCGACACTAATAAAAAGTTTGTTTTGGATGATTTTTGTCCAATTCATCCCTAACCCTAACCCTAACCCATAAACCCTAACCCTAACCGTAACCCTATCCATAACCCTAAACCCTAACCCTAACCCTAACTCTAACCCATAAACCCTATCCCTAACCCTAACCCTATCCATAACCCTAAACCCTAACCCTAACCCTAACCCTAATCCTAAACTCTAACCCTCACCCTAACCCTAAACCATAAACCCTAACCCTAACCATAACCCTATCCATAACCCTAAACCCTAACCCTAACCCTAACCCTATTCATAACCCTAAACCCTAACCCTAACCCTAACCCTATCCATAACCCTAAACCCTAACCCTAACCCTAACCCTAAACTCTAACCCTAACCCTAACCCATAAACCCTAACCCTAACCCTAACCCTATCCATAACCCTAAACCCTAACCCTAACCCTAACCCTAAACTCTAACCCTAACCCTAACCCTAACCCTACTAATAAAAAGTTTGTTTTGGATGATTTTTGTCCAATTCATCCCTAACCCTAACCCTAACCCATAAACCTAACCCTATCCATAACCCTAAACCCTAACCCTAACCCTAACCCTAAACTCTAACCCTAACCCTAACCCTAACCCCTAACCCTAACCCTAACCCTAACCCTAACCCTACTAATAAAAAGTTTGTTTTGGATGATTTTTGTCCAATTCATCCCTAACCCTAACCCTAACCCATAAACCCTAACCCTAACCCTAACCCTAACCCTATCCATAACCCTAAACCCTAACCCTAACCCTAACCCTAACCCTAAACTCCAACCCTAACCCTAACCCTAACCCTACTAATAAAAAGTTTGTTTTGGATGATTTTTGTCCAATTCATTCCTAACCCTAACCCTAACCCATAAACCCTAACCCTAACCCTAACCCTATCCATAACCCTAAACCCTAACCCTAACCCTAACCCTAAACTCTAACCCTAACCCTAACCCTAACCCTAAACCCTAACCCTAACCCTAACCCTATCCATAACCCTAAACCCTAACCCTAACCCTAACCCTATTCATAACCCTAAACTCTAACCCTAACCCCAACCCTAAGTCAGCAGCACAGGCAATGATTGTGGCAAAGCTTGCCTCACAGGAAATACTGGCCTTGGTGTGGTGAATAAGGCTTCAGCCAGAAGCACAACAGGCTGTGGTGTGGTAAAGATGGCAGCTTCCTCCTGCGTATAGTTACAACTCTATGCAACTGTCCTAGGGAGGAAAGACTCACTGCTCACCACTCAAACAGTCGACACTAATAAAAAGTTTGTTTTGGATGATTTTTGTCCAATTCATCCCTAACCCTAACCCTAACCCATAAACCCTAACCCTAACCCTAACCCTATCCATAACCCTAACCCATAACCCTAAACCCTAACCCTAACCCTAACCCTATTCATAACCCTAAACTCTAACCCTAACCCTAACCCTAAGTCAGCAGCAAAGGCAATGATTGTGGCAAAGCTTGCCTCACAGGAAATACTGGCCTTGGTGTGGTGAATAAGGCTTCAGCCAGAAGCACAACAGGCTGTGGTGTGGTAAAGATGGCAGCTTCCTCCTGCGTATAGTTACAACTCTATGCAACTGTCCTAGGGAGGAAAGACTCACTGCTCACCACTCAAACAGTCGACACTAATAAAAAGTTTGTTTTGGATGATTTTTGTCCAATTCATCCCTAACCCTAACCCTAACCCATAAACCCTAACCCTAACCTTAACCCTATCCATAACCCTAAACCCTAACCCTAACCCTAACCCTAAACTCTAACCCTAACCCTAACCCATAAACCCTAACCCTAACCCTATCCATAACCCTAAACCCTAACCCTAACCCTAACCCTAACCCTAAATTCTAACCCTAACCCTAACCCTAAACCCTAACCCTAACCCTAACCCTAACCCTATCCATAACCCTAAACCCTAACCCTAACCCTAACCCTATTCATAACCCTAAACCCTAACCCTAACCCTAACCCTTTCCATAACCCTAAACCCTAACCCTAACCCTATCCCTAAACTCTAACCCTAACCCTAACCCATAAACCCTAACCCTAACCCTAACCCTAACCCTACTAATAAAAAGTTTGTTTTGGATGATATTTGTCCAATTCATCCCTAACCCTAACCCTAACCCATAAACCCTAACCCTAACCCTATCCATAACCCTAAACCCTAACCCTAACCCTAACCCTATTCATAACCCTAAACCCTAACCCTAACCCTAACCCTAAACCCTAACCCTAACCCTAACCCTAACCCTAAACTCTAACCCTAACCCTAACCCATAAACCCTAACCCTAACCCTAACCCTAAACTCTAACCCTAACCCTAACCCTAACCCTACTAATAAAAAGTTTGTTTTGGATGATTTTTGTCCAATTCATCCCTAACCCTAACCCTAACCCATAAACCCTAACCCTAACCCTATCCATAACCCTAAACCCTAACCCTAACCCTAACCCTAACCCTATCCATAACCCTAAACCCTAACCCTAACCCTAACCCTAAACTCTAACCCTAACCCTAACCCTAAACCCTAACCCTAACCCTAACCCTATCCATAACCCTAAACCCTAACCCTAACCCTAACCCTATTCATAACCCTAAACTCTAACCCTAACCCTAACCCTAAGTCAGCAGCACAGGCAATGATTGTGGCAAAGCTTGCCTCACAGGAAATACTGGCCTTGGTGTGGTGAATAAGGCTTCAGCCAGAAGCACAACAGGCTGTGGTGTGGTAAAGATGGCAGCTTCCTCCTGCGTATAGTTACAACTCTATGCAACTGTCCTAGGGAGGAAAGACTCACTGCTCACCACTCAAACAGTCGACACTAATAAAAAGTTTGTTTTGGATGATTTTTGTCCAATTCATCCCTAACCCTAACCCTAACCCATAAACCCTAACCCTAACCCTAACCCTAACCCTATCCATAACCGTAAACTCTAACCCTAACCCTAACCCTAACCCTAAACTCTAACCCTAGTTTGTTTTGGATGATTTTTGTCCCATTCATCCCTAACCCTAACCCTAACCCATAAACCCTAACCCTAACCCTAACCCTAACCCTATCCATAACCCTAAACCCTAACCCTAACCCTAACCCTAAACCATAAACCCTAACCCTAACCATAACCCTATCCATAACCCTAAACCCTCACTTTAACCCTAACCCTATTCATAACCCTAAACCCTAACCCTAACCCTAACCCTAAACCCTAACCCTAACCCTAACCCTAACCCTAAACTCTAACCCTAACCCTAACCCATAAACCCTAACCCTAACCCTAACCCTAACCCTAAACTCTAACCCTAACCCTAACCCTAACCCTACTAATAAAAAGTTTGTTTTGGATGATTTTTGTCCAATTCATCCCTAACCCTAACCCTAACCCATAAACCCTAACTCTAACCCTATCCATAACCCTAAACCCTAACCCTAACCCTAACCCTAAACTCTAACCCTAACCCTAACCCTAAACCCTAACCCTAACCCTATCCATAACCCTAAACCCTAACCCTAACCCTAACCCTATTCATAACCCTAATCTCTAACCCTAACCCTAACCCTAAGTCAGCAGCACAGGCAATGATTGTGGCAAAGCTTGCCTCACAGGAAATACTGGCCTTGGTGTGGTGAATAAGGCTTCAGCCAGAAGCACAACAGGCTGTGGTGTGGTAAAGATGGCAGCTTCCTCCCGCGTATAGTTACAACTCTATGCAACTGTCCTAGGGAGGAAAGACTCACTGCTCACCACTCAAACAGTCGACACTAATAAAAAGTTTGTTTTGGATGATGTTTGTCCAATTCATCCCTAACCCTAACCCTAACCCATAAACCCTAACCCTAACCCTAACCCTAACCCTATCCATAACCCTAAACCCTAACCCTAACCCTAACCCTAAACTCTAACCCTAACCCTAACCCTAACCCTACTAATAAAAAGTTTGTTTTGGATGATTTTTGTCCAATTCATCCCTAACCCTAACCCTAACCCATAAACCCTAACCCTAACCCTAACCCTAACCCTATCCATAACCCTAAACCCTAACCCTAACCCTAACCCTAACCCTACTAATAAAAAGTTTGTTTTGGATGATTTTTGTCCAATTCATCCCTAACCCTAACCCTAACCCATAAACCCTAACCCTAACCCTAACCCTATCCATAACCCTAAACCCTAACCCTAACCCTAACCCTAAACTCTAACCCTAACCCTAACCCATAAACCCTAACCCTAACCCTAACCCTATCCATAACCCTAAACCCTAACCCTAACCCTAACCCTAACCCTAAACTCTAACCCTAACCCTAACCCTAACCCTACTAATAAAAAGTTTGTTTTGGATGATTTTTGTCCAATTCATCCCTAACCCTAACCCTAACCCATAAACCCTAACCCTAACCCTAACCCTATCCATAACCCTAAACCCTAACCCTAACCCTAAACTCTAACCCTAACCCTAACCCATAAACCCTAACCCTAACCGTAACCCTATCCATAACCCTAAACCCTAACCCTAACCCTAACTCTAACCCATAAACCCTATCCCTAACCCTAACCCTATCCATAACCCTAAACCCTAACCCTAACCCTAACCCTAACCCTAAACTCTAACCCTAACCCTAACCCTAAACCATAAACCCTAACCCTAACCATAACCCTATCCATAACCCTAAACCCTAACCCTAACCCTAACCCTATTCATAACCCTAAACCCTAACCCTAACCCTAACCCTATCCATAACCCTAAACCCTAACCCTAACCCTAACCCTAAACTCTAACCCTAACCCTAACCCATAAACCCTAACCCTAACCCTAACCCTATCCATAACCCTAAACCCTAACCCTAACCCTAACCCTAAACTCTAACCCTAACCCTAACCCTAACCCTACTAATAAAAAGTTTGTTTTGGATGATTTTTGTCCAATTCATCCCTAACCCTAACCCTAACCCATAAACCCTAACCCTAACCCTAACCCTAACCCTATCCATAACCGTAAACCCTAACCCTAACCCTAACCCTAACCCTAAACTCTAACCCTAACCCTAACCCTAAACCCTAACCCTAACCCTAACCCTATCCATAACCCTAAACCCTAACCCTAACCCTAACCCTAAACTCCAACCCTAACCCTAACCCTAACCCTACTAATAAAAAGTTTGTTTTGGATGATTTTTGTCCAATTCATTCCTAACCCTAACCCTAACCCATAAACCCTAACCCTAACCCTAACCCTATCCATAACCCTAAACCCTAACCCTAACCCTAACCCTAACCCTAAACTCTAACCCTAACCCTAACCCTAAACCCTAACCCTAACCCTAACCCTATCCATAACCCTAAACCCTAACCCTAACCCTAACCCTATTCATAACCCTAAACTCTAACCCTAACCCTAACCCTAAGTCAGCAGCACAGGCAATGATTGTGGCAAAGCTTGCCTCACAGGAAATACTGGCCTTGGTGTGGTGAATAAGGCTTCAGCCAGAAGCACAACAGGCTGTGGTGTGGTAAAGATGGCAGCTTCCTCCTGCGTATAGTTACAACTCTATGCAACTGTCCTAGGGAGGAAAGACTCACTGCTCACCACTCAAACAGTCGACACTAATAAAAAGTTTGTTTTGGATGATTTTTGTCCAATTCATCCCTAACCCTAACCCATAAACCCTAACCCTAACCCTAACCCTAACCCTTTCCATAACCCTAAACCCAAACCCTAACCCTAACCCTAACCCTAAACTCTAACCCTAGTTTGTTTTGGATGATTTTTGTCCCATTCATCCCTAACCCTAACCCTAACCCATAAACCCTAACCCTAACCCTAACCCTATCCATAACCCTAAACCCTAACCCTAACCCTAACCCTAAACTCTAACCCTAACCCTAACCCTAACCCTAAACCATAAACCCTAACCATAACCCTATCCATAACCCTAAACCCTAACCCTAACCCTAACCCTATTCATAACCCTAAACCCTAACCCTAACCCTAACCCTAAACCCTAACCCTAACCCTAAACTCTAACCCTAACCCTAACCCATAAACCCTAACCCTAACCCTAACCCTATCCATAACCCTAAACCCTAACCCTAACCCTAACCCTAAACTCTAACCCTAACCCTAACCCTAACCCTACTAATAAAAAGTTTGTTTTGGATGATTTTTGTCCAATTCATCCCTAACTCCAACCCTAACCCATAAACCCTAACCCTAACCCTAACCCTATCCATAACCCTAAACCCTAACCCTAACCATAACCCTAAACTCTAACCCTAACCCTAACCCTAAACCCTAACCCTAACCTTAACCCTATCCATAACCCTAAACCCTAACCCTAACCCTAACCCTATCCATAACCCTAACCCTATCCATAACCCTAAACCCTAACCCTAACCCTAACCCTAAACTCTAACCCTAACCCTAACCCTAAACCCTAACCCTAACCTTATCCCTATCCATAACCCTAAACCCTAACCCTAACCCTAACCCTATCCATAACCCTAAACCCTAACCCTAACCCTAACCCTATTCATAACCCTAAACTCTAACCCTAACCCTAACCCTAAGTCAGCAGCACAGGCAATGATTGTGGCAAAGCTTGCCTCACAGGAAATACTGGCCTTGGTGTGGTGAATAAGGCTTCAGCCAGAAGCACAACAGGCTGTGGTGTGGTAAAGATGGCAGCTTCCTCCTGCGTATAGTTACAACTCTATGCAACTGTCCTAGGGAGGAAAGACTCACTGCTCACCACTCAAACAGTCGACACTAATAAAAAGTTTGTTTTGGATGATTTTTGTCCAATTCATCCCTAACCCTAACCCTAACCCATAAACCCTAACCCTAACCCTAACCCTATCCATAACCCTAACCCATAACCCTAAACCCTAACCCTAACCCTAACCCTATTCATAACCCTAAACTCTAACCCTAACCCTAACCCTAAGTCAGCAGCACAGGCAATGATTGTGGCAAAGCTTGCCTCACAGGAAATACTGGCCTTGGTGTGGTGAATAAGGCTTCAGCCAGAAGCACAACAGGCTGTGGTGTGGTAAAGATGGCAGCTTCCTCCTGCGTATAGTTACAACTCTATGCAACTGTCCTAGGGAGGAAAGACTCACTGCTCACCACTCAAACAGTCGACACTAATAAAAAGTTTGTTTTGGATGATTTTTGTCCAATTCATCCCTAACCCTAACCCTAACCCATAAACCTTAACCCTAACCCTAACCCTATCCATAACCCTAAACCCTAACCCTAACCCTAAACTCTAACCCTAACCCTAACCCTAAACCATAAACCCTAAACCTAACCCTAACCCTAACCCTATTCATAACCCTAAACCCTAACCCTAACCCTAAGTCAGCAGCAAAGGCAATGATTGTGGCAAAGCTTGCCTCACAGGAAATACTGGCCTTGGTGTGGTGAATAAGGCTTCAGCCAGAAGCACAACAGGCTGTGGTGTGGTATAGATGGCAGCTTCCTCCTGCGTATAGTTACAACTCTATGCAACTGTCCTAGGGAGGAAAGACTCACTGCTCACCACTCAAACAGTCGACACTAATAAAAAGTTTGTTTTGGATGATTTTTGTCCAATTCATCCCTAACCCTAACCCATAAACCCATAAACCCTAACCCTAACCCTAACCCTATCCATAACCCTAAACCCTAACCCTAACCCTAACCCTAAACTCTAACCCTAACCCTAACCCATAAACCCTAACCCTAACCCTATTCATAACCCTAAACTCTAACCCTAACCCTAACCCTAAGTCAGCAGCACAGGCAATGATTGTGGCAAAGCTTGCCTCACAGGAAATACTGGCCTTGGTGTGGTGAATAAGGCTTCAGCCAGAAGCACAACAGGCTGTGGTGTGGTAAAGATGGCAGCTTCCTCCTGCGTATAGTTACAACTCTATGCAACTGTCCTAGGGAGGAAAGACTCACTGCTCACCACTCAAACAGTCGACACTAATAAAAAGTTTGTTTTGGATGATTTTTGTCCAATTCATCCCTAACCCTAACCCTAACCCATAAACCCTAACCCTAACCCTAACCCTATCCATAACCCTAACCCATAACCCTAAACCCTAACCCTAACCCTAACCCTATTCATAACCGTAAACTCTAACCCTAACCCTAACCCTAAGTCAGCAGCACAGGCAATGATTGTGGCAAAGCTTGCCTCACAGGAAATACTGGCCTTGGTGTGGTGAATAAGGCTTCAGCCAGAAGCACAACAGGCTGTGGTGTGGTAAAGATGGCAGCTTCCTCCTGCGTATAGTTACAACTCTATGCAACTGTCCTAGGGAGGAAAGACTCACTGCTCACCACTCAAACAGTCGACACTAATAAAAAGTTTGTTTTGGATGATTTTTGTCCAATTCATCCCTAACCCTAACCCTAACCCATAAACCCTAACCCTAACCCTAACCATAACCCTAAACCCTAACCCTAACCCTAACCCTAACCCTAAACTCTAACCCTAGTTTGTTTTGGATGATTTTTGTCCCATTCATCCCTAACCCTAACCCTAACCCATAAACCCTAACCCTAACCCTAACCCTATCCATATCCCTAAACCCTAACCCTAACCCTAACCCTAAACTCTAACCCTAACCCTAACCCTAACCCTAAACCATAAACCCTAACCCTAACCATAACCCTATCCATAACCCTAAACCCTAACCCTAACCCTAACCCTATTCATAACCCTAAACCCTAACCCTAACCCTAACCCTAACCCTAAACCCTAACCCTAACCCTAAACTCTAACCCTAACCCTAACCCATAAACCCTAACCCTAACCCTAACCCTATCCATAACCCTAAACCCTAACCCTAACCCTAACCCTAAACTCTAACCCTAACCCTAATCCTAACCCTACTAATTAAAAGTTTGTTTTGGATGATTTTTGTCCAATTCATCCCTAACTCCAAACCTAACCCATAAACCCTAACCCTAACCCTAACCCTATCCATAACCGTAAACCCTAACCCTAACCCTAACCCTAAACTCTAACCCTATCCATAACCCTAAACCCTAACCCTAACCCTAACCCTATCCATAACCCTAAACCCTAACCCTAACCCTAACCCTATTCATAACCCTAAACTCTAACCCTAACCCTAACCCTAAGTCAGCAGCACAGGCAATGATTGTGGCAAAGCTTGCCTCACAGGAAATACTGGCCTTGGTGTGGTGAATAAGGCTTCAGCCAGAAGCACAACAGGCTGTGGTGTGGTAAAGATGGCAGCTTCCTCCTGCGTATAGTTACAACTCTATGCAACTGTCCTAGGGAGGAAAGACTCACTGCTCACCACTCAAACAGTCGACACTAATAAAAAGTTTGTTTTGGATGATTTTTGTCCAATTCATCCCTAACCCTAACCCTAACCCATAAACCCTAACCCTAACCCTAACCCTATCCATAACCCTAACCCATAACCTTAAACCCTAACCCTAACCCTAACCCTATTCATAACCCTAAACTCTAACCCTAACCCTAACCCTAAGTCAGCAGCAAAGGCAATGATTGTGGCAAAGCTTGCCTCACAGGAAATACTGGCCTTGGTGTGGTGAATAAGGCTTCAGCCAGAAGCACAACAGGCTGTGGTGTGGTATAGATGGCAGCTTCCTCCTGCGTATAGTTACAACTCTATGCAACTGTCCTAGGGAGGAAAGACTCACTGCTCACCACTCAAACAGTCGACACTAATAAAAAGTTTGTTTTGGATGATTTTTGTCCAATTCATCCCTAACCCTAACCCATAAACCCATAAACCCTAACCCTAACCCTAACCCTATCCATAACCCTAAACCCTAACCCTAACCCTAACCCTAAACTCTAACCCTAACCCTAACCCATAAACCCTAACCCTAACCCTATTCATAACCCTAAACTCTAACCCTAACCCTAACCCTAAGTCAGCAGCACAGGCAATGATTGTGGCAAAGCTTGCCTCACAGGAAATACTGGCCTTGGTGTGGTGAATAAGGCTTCAGCCAGAAGCACAACAGGCTGTGGTGTGGTAAAGATGGCAGCTTCCTCCTGCGTATAGTTACAACTCTATGCAACTGTCCTAGGGAGGAAAGACTCACTGCTCACCACTCAAACAGTCGACACTAATAAAAAGTTTGTTTTGGATGATTTTTGTCCAATTCATCCCTAACCCTAACCCTAACCCATAAACCCTAACCCTAACCCTAACCCTAACCATAACCCTAAACCCTAACCCTAACCCTAACCCTAACCCTAAACTCTAACCCTAGTTTGTTTTGGATGATTTTTGTCCCATTCATCCCTAACCCTAACCCTAACCCATAAACCCTAACCCTAACCCTAACCCTATCCATATCCCTAAACCCTAACCCTAACCCTAAACTCTAACCCTAACCCTAACCCTAACCCTAAACCATAAACCCTAACCCTAACCATAACCCTATCCATAACCCTAAACCCTAACCCTAACCCTAACCCTATTCATAACCCTAAACCCTAACCCTAACCCTAACCCTAACCCTAAACCCTAACCCTAACCCTAAACTCTAACCCTAACCCTAACCCATAAACCCTAACCCTAACCCTAACCCTATCCATAACCCTAAACCCTAACCCTAACCCTAACCCTAAACTCTAACCCTAACCCTAACCCTAACCCTACTAATTAAAAGTTTGTTTTGGATGATTTTTGTCCAATTCATCCCTAACTCCAAACCTAACCCATAAACCCTAACCCTAACCCTAACCCTATCCATAACCGTAAACCCTAACCCTAACCCTAACCCTAAACTCTAACCCTATCCATAACCCTAAACCCTAACCCTAACCCTAACCCTATCCATAACCCTAAACCCTAACCCTAACCCTAACCCTATTCATAACCCTAAACTCTAACCCTAACCCTAACCCTAAGTCAGCAGCACAGGCAATGATTGTGGCAAAGCTTGCCTCACAGGAAATACTGGCCTTGGTGTGGTGAATAAGGCTTCAGCCAGAAGCACAACAGGCTGTGGTGTGGTAAAGATGGCAGCTTCCTCCTGCGTATAGTTACAACTCTATGCAACTGTCCTAGGGAGGAAAGACTCACTGCTCACCACTCAAACAGTCGACACTAATAAAAAGTTTGTTTTGGATGATTTTTGTCCAATTCATCCCTAACCCTAACCCTAACCCATAAACCCTAACCCTAACCCTAACCCTATCCATAACCCTAACCCATAACCTTAAACCCTAACCCTAACCCTAACCCTATTCATAACCCTAAACTCTAACCCTAACCCTAACCCTAAGTCAGCAGCACAGGCAATGATTGTGGCAAAGCTTGCCTCACAGGAAATACTGGCCTTGGTGTGGTGAATAAGGCTTCAGCCAGAAGCACAACAGGCTGTGGTGTGGTAAAGATGGCAGCTTCCTCCTGCGTATAGTTACAACTCTATGCAACTGTCCTAGGGAGGAAAGACTCACTGCTCACCACTCAAACAGTCGACACTAATAAAAAGTTTGTTTTGGATGATTTTTGTCCAATTCATCCTTAACCCTAACCCTAACCCATAAACCCTAACCCTAACCCTAACCCTAACCCTATCCATAACCCTAAACCCTAACCCTAACCCTAACCCTAACCCTAAACTCTAACCCTAGTTTGTTTTGGATGATTTTTGTCCCATTCATCCCTAACCCTAACCCTAACCCATAAACCCTAACCCTAACCCTAACCCTATCCATAACCCTAAACCCTAACCCTAACCCTAACCCTTACCCTAAACTCTAACCCTAACCCTAAACCATAAACCCTAACCCTAACCATAACCCTATCCATAACCCTAAACCCTAACCCTAACCCTAACCCTATCCATAACCCTAAACCCTAACCCTAACCCTAACCCTATTCATAACCCTAAACCCTAACCCTAACCCTAACCCTAACCCTAACCCTAAACCCTAACCCTAACCCTAAACTCTAACCCTAACCCTAACCCATAAACCCTAACCCTAACCCTAACCCTATCCATAACCCTAAACCCTAACCCTAACCCTAACCCTAAACTCTAACCCTAACCCTAACCCTAACCCTACTAATAAAACGTTTGTTTTGGATGATTTTTGTCCAATTCATCCCTAACTCCAACCCTAACCCATAAACCCTAACCCTAACTCTAACCCTATCCATAACCCTAAACCCTAACCCTAACCCTAACCCTACTAATCCCTAACCCTAACCCTAAAACATAAACCCTAACCCTAACCATAACCCTATCCATAACCCTAAACCCTAACCCTAACCCTAACCCTATTCATAACCCTAAACCCTTAACCCTAACCCTAACCCATAAACCCTAACCCTAACCCTAACCCTAACCCTATCCATAACCCTAAACCCTAACCCTAACCCTAACCCTAAACTCTAACCCTAACCCTAACCCTAACCCTAACCCTATCCATAACCCTAAACCCTAACCCTAACCCTAACCCTATTCATAACCCTAAACTCTAACCCTAACCCT
Source organism: Neolamprologus brichardi (assembly GCF_056152115.1). Lineage (NCBI taxonomy): Eukaryota > Metazoa > Chordata > Actinopteri > Cichliformes > Cichlidae > Neolamprologus > Neolamprologus brichardi. The sequence continues at coordinate 15,063,649 of NC_142105.1, read as the reverse complement.
AACCCTAAGTCAGCAGCACAGGCAATGATTGTGGCAAAGCTTGCCTCAAAGGAAATACTGGCCCTGGTGTGGTGAATAAGGCTTCAGCCAGAAGCACAACAGGCTGTGGTGTGGCAAAGATGGCAGCTTCCTCCTGCGTATAGTTACAACTCTATGCAACTGTCCTAGGGAGGAAAGACTCACTGCTCACCACTCAAACAGTCGACACTAATAAAAAGTTTGTTTTGGATGATTTTTGTCCAATTCATCCCTAACCCTAACCCTAACCCATAAACCCTAACCCTAACCGTAACCCTATCCATAACCCTAAACCCTAACCCTAACCCTAACTCTAACCCATAAACCCTATCCCTAACCCTAACCCTATCCATAACCCTAAACCCTAACCCTAACCCTAACCCTAAACTCTAACCCTAACCCTAACCCTAAACCATAAACCCTAACCCTAACCATAACCCTATCCATAACCCTAACCCTATTCATAACCCTAAACCCTAACCCTAACCCTAACCCTATCCATAACCCTAAACCCTAACCCTAACCCTAACCCTATTCATAACCCTAAACTCTAACCCTAACCCTAACCCTAAGTCAGCAGCACAGGCAATGATTGTGGCAAAGCTTGCCTCAAAGGAAATACTGGCCCTGGTGTGGTGAATAAGGCTTCAGCCAGAAGCACAACAGGCTGTGGTGTGGCAAAGATGGCAGCTTCCTCCTGCGTATAGTTACAACTCTATGCAACTGTCCTAGGGAGGAAAGACTCACTGCTCACCACTCAAACAGTCGACACTAATAAAAAGTTTGTTTTGGATGATTTTTGTCCAATTCATCCCTAACCCTAACCCTAACCCATAAACCCTAACCCTAACCGTTACCCTATCCATAACCCTAAACCCTAACCCTAACCCTAACTCTAACCCATAAACCCTATCCCTAACCCTAACCCTATCCATAACCCTAAACCCTAACCCTAACCCTAACCCTAAACTCTAACCCTAACCCTAACCCTAAACCATAAACCCTAACCCTAACCATAACCCTATCCATAACCCTAACCCTATTCATAACCCTAAACCCTAACCCTAACCCTAACCCTATCCATAACCCTAAACCCTAACCCTAACCCTAACCCTAAACTCTAACCCTAACCCTAACCCTAACCCATAAACCCTAACCCTAACCCTAACCCTAACCCTATCCATAACCCTAAACCCTAACCCTAACCCTAACCCTAAACTCTAACCCTAACCCTAACCCTAACCCTACTAATAAAAAGTTTGTTTTGGATGATTTTTGTCCAATTCATCCCTAACCCTAACCCTAACCCATAAACCCTAACCCTAACCCTATCCATAACCCTAAACCCTAACCCTAACCCTAACCCTAAACTCTAACCCTAACCCTAATCCTAACCCCTAACCCTAACCCTAACCCTAACCCTACTAATAAAAAGTTTGTTTTGGATGATTTTTGTCCTATTCATCCCTAACCCTAACCCTAACCCATAAACCCTAACCCTAACCCTAAACCTAACCCTATCCATAACCCTAAACCCTAACCCTAACCCTAACCCTAAACTCTAACCCTAACCCTAACCCTAACCCTACTAATAAAAAGTTTGTTTTGGATGATTTTTGTCCAATTCATCCCTAACCCTAACCCTAACCCATAAACCCTAACCCTAACCCTAACCCTAACCCTAACCCTATCCATAACCGTAAACCCTAACCCTAACCCTAACCCTAACCCTAAACTCTAACCCTAACCCTAACCCTAAACCCTAACCCTAACCCTAACCCTATCCATAACCCTAAACCCTAACCCTAACCCTAACCCTAAACTCCAACCCTAACCCTAACCCTAACCCTACTAATAAAAAGTTTGTTTTGGATGATTTTTGTCCAATTCATTCCTAACCCTATCCCTAACCCATAAACCCTAACCCTAACCCTAACCCTATCCATAACCCTAAACCCTAACCCTAACCCTAACCCTAAACTCTAACCCTAACCCTAACCCTAAACCCTAACCCTAACCCTATCCATAACCCTAAACCCTAACCGTAACCCTAACCCTATTCATAACCCTAAACCCTAACCCTAACCCTAACCGTAACCCTAAACCCTAACCCTAACCCTAAACTCTAACCCTAACCCTAACCCATAAACACTAACCCTAACCCTAACCCTATCCATAACCCTAAACCCTAACCCTAACCCTAACCCTAAACTCTAACCCTAACCCTAACCCTAACCCTACTAATAAAAAGTTTGTTTTGGATGATTTTTGTCCAATTCATCCCTAACTCCAACCCTAACCCATAAACCCTAACCCTAACCCTATCCATAACCTTAAACCCTAACCCTAACCCTAACCCTAAACTCTAACCCTAACCCTAACCCTAACCCTAAACCCTAACCCTAACCCTAACCCTATCCATAACCCTAAACCCTAACCCTAACCCTAACCCTATTCATAACCCTAAACTCTAACCCTAACCCTAACCCTAAGTCAGCAGCACAGGCAATGATTGTGGCAAAGCTTGCCTCACAGGAAATACTGGCCTTGGTGTGGTGAATAAGGCTTCAGCCAGAAGCACAACAGGCTGTGGTGTGGTAAAGATGGCAGCTTCCTCCTGCGTATAGTTACAACTCTATGCAACTGTCCTAGGGAGGAAAGACTCACTGCTCACCACTCAAACAGTCGACACTAATAAAAAGTTTGTTTTGGATGATTTTTGTCCAATTCATCCCTAACCCTAACCCTAACCCATAAACCCTAACCCTAACCCTAACCCTATCCATAACCCTAACCCATAACCCTAAACCCTAACCCTAACCCTAACCCTATTCATAACCGTAAACTCTAACCCTAACCCTAACCCTAAGTCAGCAGCACAGGCAATGATTGTGGCAAAGCTTGCCTCACAGGAAATACTGGCCTTGGTGTGGTGAATAAGGCTTCAGCCAGAAGCACAAGAGGCTGTGGTGTGGTAAAGATGGCAGCTTCCTCCTGCGTATAGTTACAACTCTATGCAACTGTCCTAGGGAGGAAAGACTCACTGCTCACCACTCAAACAGTCGACACTAATAAAAAGTTTGTTTTGGATGATTTTTGTCCAATTCATCCTTAACCCTAACCCTAACCCATAAACCCTAACCCTAACCCTAACCCTAACCCTATCCATAACCCTAAACCCTAACCCTAACCCTAACCCTAACCCTAAACTCTAACCCTAGTTTGTTTTGGATGATTTTTGTCCCATTCATCCCTAACCCTAACCCTAACCCATAAACCCTAACCCTAACCCTAACCCTATCCATAACCCTAAACCCTAACCCTAACCCTAAACTCTAACCCTAACCCTAACCCTAACCCTAAACCATAAACCCTAACCCTAACCATAACCCTATCCATAACCCTAAACCCTAACCCTAACCCTAACCCTATTCATAACCCTAAACCCTAACCCTAACCCTAACCCTAAACCCTAACCCTAACCCTAAACTCTAACCCTAACCCTAACCCATAAACCCTAACGCTAACCCTAACCCTATCCATAACCCTAAACCCTAACCCTAACCCTAACCCTAAACTCTAACCCTAACCCTAACCCTAACCCTACTAATAAAAAGTTTGTTTTGGATGATTGTTGTCCAATTCATCCCTAACTCCAACCCTAACCCATAAACCCTAACCCTAACTCTAACCCTATCCATAACCCTAAACCCTAACCCTAACCCTAAACTCTAACCCTAACCCTAACCCTAAACCCTAACCCTAACCCTAACCCTATCCATAACCCTAAACCCTAACCCTAACCCTAACCCTATTCATAACCCTAAACTCTAACCCTAACCCTAACCCTAAGTCAGCAGCACAGGCAATGATTGTGGCAAAGCTTGCCTCACAGGAAATACTGGCCTTGGTGTGGTGAATAAGGCTTCAGCCAGAAGCACAACAGGCTGTGGTGTGGTAGAGATGGCAGCTTCCTCCTGCGTATAGTTACAACTCTATGCAACTGTCCTAGGGAGGAAAGACTCACTGCTCACCACTCAAACAGTCGACACTAATAAAAAGTTTGTTTTGGATGATTTTTGTCCAATTCATCCCTAACCCTAACCCTAACCCATAAACCCTAACCCTAACCCTAACCCTATCCATAACCCTAAACCCTAACCCTAACCCTAACCCTAAACTCTAACCCTAACCCTAACCCTAACCCTACTAATTAAAAGTTTGTTTTGGATGATTTTTGTCCAATTCATCCCTAACCCTAACCCTAACCCTAACCCATAAACCCTAACCCTAACCCTAACCCTAACCCTATCCATAACCCTAAACCCTAACCCTAACCCTAACCCTAACCCTAAACTCTAACCCTAACCCTAACCCTAAACCCTAACCCTAACCCTATCCATAACCCTAAACCCTCACCCTAATCCTAACCCTAACCCTATTCATAACCCTAAACTCTAACCCTAACCCTAACCCTAAGTCAGCAGCACAGGCAATGATTGTGGCAAAGCTTGCCTCAAAGGAAATACTGGCCCTGGTGTGGTGAATAAGGCTTCAGCCAGAAGCACAACAGGCTGTGGTGTGGTAAAGATGGCAGCTTCCTCCTGCGTATAGTTACAACTCTATGCAACTGTCCTAGGGAGGAAAGACTCACTGCTCACCACTCAAACAGTCGACACTAATAAAAAGTTTGTTTTGGATGATTTTTGTCCAATTCATCCCTAACCCTAACCCTAACCCATAAACCCTAACCCTAACCGTAACCCTATCCATAACCCTAAACCCTAACCCTAACCCTAACTCTAACCCATAAACCCTATCCCTAACCCTAACCCTATCCATAACCCTAAACCCTAACCCTAACCCTAACCCTAAACTCTAACCCTAACCCTAACCCTAAACCATAAACCCTAACCCTAACCATAACCCTATCCATAACCCTAAACCCTAACCCTAACCCTAACCCTATTCATAACCCTAAACCCTAACCCTAACCCTAACCCTATCCATAACCCTAAACCCTAACCCTAACCCTAACCCTAAACTCTAACCCTAACCCTAACCCATAAACCCTAACCCTAACCCTAACCCTATCCATAACCCTAAACCCTAACCCTAACCCTAACCCTAAACTCTAACCCTAACCCTAACCCTAACCCTACTAATAAAAAGTTTGTTTTGGATGATTTTTGTCCAATTCATCCCTAACCCTAACCCTAACCCATAAACCCTAACCCTAACCCTATCCATAACCCTAAACCCTAAACCTAACCCTAACCCTAAACTCTAACCCTAACCCTAACCCTAACCCTAACCCCTAACCCTAACCCTAACCCTACTAATAAAAAGTTTGTTTTGGATGATTTTTGTCCAATTCATCCCTAACCCTAACCCTAACCCATAAACCCTAACCCTAACCCTAACCCTAACCCTATCCATAACCCTAAACCCTAACCCTAACCCTAACACTAAACTCTAACCCTAACCCTAACCCTAACCCTACTAATAAAAAGTTTGTTTTGGATGATTTTTGTCCAATTCATCCCTAACCCTAACCCTAACCCATAAACCCTAACCCTAACCCTAACCCTAACCCTATCCATAACCGTAAACCCTAACCCTAACCCTAACCCTAACCCTAAACTCTAACCCTAACCCTAACCCTAAACCCTAACCCTAACCCTAACCCTATCCATAACCCTAAACCCTAACCCTAACCCTAACCCTAAACTCCAACCCTAACCCTAACCCTAACCCTACTAATAAAAAGTTTGTTTTGGATGATTTTTGTCCAATTCATTCCTAACCCTAACCCTAACCCATAAACCCTAACCCTAACCCTAACCCTATCCATAACCCTAAACCCTAACCCTAACCCTAACCCTAAACTCTAACCCTAACCCTAACCCTAAACCCTAACCCTTACCCTAACCCTATCCATAACCCTAAACCCTAACCCTAACCCTAACCCTATTCATAACCCTAAACTCTAACCCTAACCCTAACCCTAAGTCAGCAGCACAGGCAATGATTGTGGCAAAGCTTGCCTCACAGGAAATACTGGCCTTGGTGTGGTGAATAAGGCTTCAGCCAGAAGCACAACAGGCTGTGGTGTGGTAAAGATGGCAGCTTCCTCCTGCGTATAGTTACAACTCTATGCAACTGTCCTAGGGAGGAAAGACTCACTGCTCACCACTCAAACAGTCGACACTAATAAAAAGTTTGTTTTGGATGATTTTTGTCCAATTCATCCCTAACCCTAACCCTAACCCATAAACCCTAACCCTAACCCTATCCATAACCCTAACCCATAACCCTAAACCCTAACCCTAACCCTAACCCTATTCATAACCCTAAACTCTAACCCTAACCCTAACCCTAAGTCAGCAGCACAGGCAATGATTGTGGCAAAGCTTGCCTCACAGGAAATACTGGCCTTGGTGTGGTGAATAAGGCTTCAGCCAGAAGCACAACAGGCTGTGGTGTGGTAAAGATGGCAGCTTCCTCCTGCGTATAGTTACAACTCTATGCAACTGTCCTAGGGAGGAAAGACTCACTGCTCACCACTCAAACAGTCGACACTAATAAAAAGTTTGTTTTGGATGATTTTTGTCCAATTCATCCCTAACCCTAACCCTAACCCATAAACCCTAACCCTAACCCTAACCCTAACCCTTTCCATAACCCTAAACCCAAACCCTAACCCTAACCCTAACCCTAAACTCTAACCCTAGTTTGTTTTGGATGATTTTTGTCCCATTCATCCCTAACCCTAACCCTAACCCATAAACCCTAACCCTAACCCTAACCCTATCCATAACCCTAAACCCTAACCCTAACCCTAACCCTAAACTCTAACCCTAACCCAAACCCTAACCCTGTACCATAAACCCTAACCATAACCCTATTTATAACCCTAAACCCTAACCCTAACCCTAACCCTATTCATAACCCTAAACCCTAACCCTAACCCTAACCCTAAACCCTAACCCTAACCCTAAACTCTAACCCTAACCCTAACCCATAAACCCTAACCCTAACCCTAACCCTATCCATAACCCTAAACCCTAACCCTAACCCTAACCCTAAACTCTAACCCTAACCCTAACCCTACTAATAAAAAGTTTGTTTTGGATGATTTTTGTCCAATTCATCCCTAACTCCAACCCTAACCCATAAACCCTAACCCTAACCCTAACCCTATCCATAACCCTAAACCCTAACCCTAACCCTAACCCTAAACTCTAACCCTAACCCTAACCCTAAACCCTAACCCTAACCTTAACCCTATCCATAACCCTAAACCCTAACCCTAACCCTAACCCTATCCATAACCCTAAACCCTAACCCTAACCCTAACCCTATTCATAACCCTAAACTCTAACCCTAACCCTAACCCTAAGTCAGCAGCACAGGCAATGATTGTGGCAAAGCTTGCCTCACAGGAAATACTGGCCTTGGTGTGGTGAATAAGGCTTCAGCCAGAAGCACAACAGGCTGTGGTGTGGTAAAGATGGCAGCTTCCTCCTGCGTATAGTTACAACTCTATGCAACTGTCCTAGGGAGGAAAGACTCACTGCTCACCACTCAAACAGTCGACACTAATAAAAAGTTTGTTTTGGATGATTTTTGTCCAATTCATCCCTAACCCTAACCCTAACCCATAAACCCTAACCCTAACCGTAACCCTATCCATAACCCTAAACCCTAACCCTAACCCTAACTCTAACCCATAAACCCTATCCCTAACCCTAACCCTATCCATAACCCTAAACCCTAACCCTAACCCTAACCCTAATCCTAAACTCTAACCCTAACCCTAACCCTAAACCATAAACCCTAACCCTAACCATAACCCTATCCATAACCCTAAACCCTAACCCTAACCCTAACCCTATTCATAACCCTAAACCCTAACCCTAACCCTAACCCTATCCATAACCCTAAACCCTAACCCTAACCCTAACCCTAAACTCTAACCCTAACCCTAACCCATAAACCCTAACCCTAACCCTAACCCTATCCATAACCCTAAACCCTAACCCTAACCCTAACCCTAAACTCTAACCCTAACCCTAACCCTAACCCTACTAATAAAAAGTTTGTTTTGGATGATTTTTGTCCAATTCATCCCTAACCCTAACCCTAACCCATAAACCCTAACCCTAACCCTATCCATAACCCTAAACCCTAACCCTAACCCTAACCCTAACCCTAAACTCTAACCCTAACCCTAACCCTAACCCCTAACCCTAACCCTAACCCTAACCCTACTAATAAAAAGTTTGTTTTGGATGATTTTTGTCCAATTCATCCCTAACCCTAACCCTAACCCATAAACCCTAACCCTAACCCTAACCCTAACCCTATCCATAACCCTAAACCCTAACCCTAACCCTAACCCTAAACTCTAACCCTAACCCTAACCCTAACCCTACTAATAAAAAGTTTGTTTTGGATGATTTTTGTCCAATTCATCCCTAACCCTAACCCTAACCCATAAACCCTAACCCTAACCCTAACCCTAACCCTATCCATAACCGTAAACCCTAACCCTAACCCTAACCCTAAACTCCAACCCTAACCCTAACCCTACTAATAAAAAGTTTGTTTTGGATGATTTTTGTCCAATTCATTCCTAACCCTAACCCTAACCCATAAACCCTAACCCTAACCCTAACCCTATCCATAACCCTAAACCCTAACCCTAACCCTAACCCTAAACTCTAACCCTAACCCTAACCCTAACCCTAAACCCTAACCCTAACCCTAACCCTATCCATAACCCTAAACCCTAACCCTAACCCTAACCCTATTCATAACCCTAAACTCTAACCCTAACCCCAACCCTAAGTCAGCAGCACAGGCAATGATTGTGGCAAAGCTTGCCTCACAGGAAATACTGGCCTTGGTGTGGTGAATAAGGCTTCAGCCAGAAGCACAACAGGCTGTGGTGTGGTAAAGATGGCAGCTTCCTCCTGCGTATAGTTACAACTCTATGCAACTGTCCTAGGGAGGAAAGACTCACTGCTCACCACTCAAACAGTCGACACTAATAAAAAGTTTGTTTTGGATGATTTTTGTCCAATTCATCCCTAACCCTAACCCTAACCCATAAACCCTAACCCTAACCCTAACCCTAACCCTATCCATAACCCTAAACCCTAACCCTAACCCTAACCCTAACCCTAAACTCTAACCCTAGTTTGTTTTGGATGATTTTTGTCCCATTCATCCCTAACCCTAACCCTAACCCATAAACCCTAACCCTAACCCTAACCCTATCCATAACCCTAAACCCTAAATCTAACCCTAACCCTAAACTCTAACCCTAACCCTAACCCTAACCCTAAACCATAAACCCTAACCCTAACCATAACCCTATCCATAACCCTAAACCCTAACCCTAACCCTAACCCTATCCATAACCCTAAACCCTAACCCTAACCCTAACCCTATTCATAACCCTAAACCCTAACCCTAACCCTAACCCTAACCCTAAACCCTAACCCTAACCCTAAACTCTAACCCTAACCCTAACCCATAAACCCTAACCCTAACCCTAACCCTATCCATAACCCTAAACCCTAACCCTAACCCTAACCCTAAACTCTAACCCTAACCCTAACCCTAACCCTACTAATAAAAAGTTTGTTTTGGATGATTTTTGTCCAATTCATCCCTAACTCCAACCCTAACCCATAAACCCTAACCCTAACTCTAACCCTATCCATAACCCTAAACCCTAACCCTAACCCTAACCCTAAACTCTAACCCTAACCCTAACCCTAAACCCTAACCCTAACCCTAACCCTATCCATAACCCTAAACCCTAACCCTAACCCTAACCCTATTCATAACCCTAAACTCTAACCCTAACCCTAACCCTAAGTCAGCAGCACAGGCAATGATTGTGGCAAAGCTTGCCTCACAGGAAATACTGGCCTTGGTGTGGTGAATAAGGCTTCAGCCAGAAGCACAACAGGCTGTGGTGTGTTAAAGATGGCAGCTTCCTCCTGCGTATAGTTACAACTCTATGCAACTGTCCTAGGGAGGAAAGACTCACTGCTCACCACTCAAACAGTCGACACTAATAAAAAGTTTGTTTTGGATGATTTTTGTCCAATTCATCCCTAACCCTAACCCTAACCCATAAACCCTAACCCTAACCCTAACCCTAACCCTATCCATAACCCTAAACCCTAACCCTAACCCTAACCCTAAACTCTAACCCTAACCCTAACCCTAACCCTACTAATAAAAAGTTTGTTTTGGATGATTTTTGTCCAATTCATCCCTAACCCTAACCCTAACCCATAAACCCTAACCCTAACCCTAACCCTAACCCTATCCATAACCCTAAACCCTAACCCTAACCCTAACCCTAACCCTAAACTCTAACCCTAACCCTAACCCTAAACCCTAACCCTAACCCTATCCATAACCCTAAACCCTCACCCTAACCCTAACCCTATTCATAACCCTAAACTCTAACCCTAACCCTAACCCTAAGTCAGCAGCACAGATAATGATTGTGGCAAAGCTTGCCTCAAAGGAAATACTGGCCCTGGTGTGGTGAATAAGGCTTCAGCCAGAAGCACAACAGGCTGTGGTGTGGTAAAGATGGCAGCTTCCTCCTGCGTATAGTTACAACTCTATGCAACTGTCCTAGGGAGGAAAGACTCACTGCTCACCACTCAAACAGTCGACACTAATAAAAAGTTTGTTTTGGATGATTTTTGTCCAATTCATCCCTAACCCTAACCCTAACCCATAAACCCTAACCCTAACCGTAACCCTATCCATAACCCTAAACCCTAACCCTAACCCTAACTCTAACCCATAAACCCTATCCCTAACCCTAACCCTATCCATAACCCTAAACCCTAACCCTAACCCTAACCCTAAACTCTAACCCTAACCCTAACCCTAAACCATAAACCCTAACCCTAACCATAACCCTATCCATAACCCTAAACCCTAACCCTAACCCTAACCCTATTCATAACCCTAAACCCTAACCCTAACCCTAACCCTATCCATAACCCTAAACCCTAACCCTAACCCTAACCCTAACCCTAAACTCTAACCCTAACCCTAACCCATAAACCCTAACCCTAACCCTAACCCTATCCATAACCCTAAACCCTAACCCTAACCCTAACCCTAAACTCTAACCCTAACCCTAACCCTAACCCTACTAATAAAAAGTTTGTTTTGGATGATTTTTGTCCAATTCATCCCTAACCCTAACCCTAACCCATAAACCCTAACCCTAACCCTATCCATAACCCTAAACCCTAAACCTAACCCTAACCCTAAACTCTAACCCTAACCCTAACCCTAACCCCTAACCCTAACCCTAACCCTACTAATAAAAAGTTTGTTTTGGATGATTTTTGTCCAATTCATCCCTAACCCTAACCCTAACCCATAAACCCTAACCCTAACCCTAACCCTAACCCTAACCCTAACCCTATCCATAACCCTAAACCCTAACCCTAACCCTAACACTAAACTCTAACCCTAACCCTAACCCTAACCCTACTAATAAAAAGTTTGTTTTGGATGATTTTTGTCCAATTCATCCCTAACCCTAACCCTAACCCATAAACCCTAACCCTAACCCTAACCCTAACCCTATCCATAACCGTAAACCCTAACCCTAACCCTAACCCTAACCCTAAACTCTAACCCTAACCCTAACCCTAAACCCTAACCCTAACCCTAACCCTATCCATAACCCTAAACCCTAACCCTAACCCTAACCCTAAACTCCAACCCTAACCCTAACCCTAACCCTACTAATAAAAAGTTTGTTTTGGATGATTTTTGTCCAATTCATTCCTAACCCTAACCCTAACCCATAAACCCTAACCCTAACCCTAACCCTATCCATAACCCTAAACCCTAACCCTAACCCTAACCCTAACCCTAAACTCTAACCCTAACCCTAACCCTAAACCCTAACCCTAACCCTAACCCTATCCATAACCCTAAACCCTAACCCTAACCCTAACCCTATTCATAACCCTAAACTCTAACCCTAACCCTAACCCTAAGTCAGCAGCACAGGCAATGATTGTGGCAAAGCTTGCCTCACAGGAAATACTGGCCTTGGTGTGGTGAATAAGGCTTCAGCCAGAAGCACAACAGGCTGTGGTGTGGTAAAGATGGCAGCTTCCTCCTGCGTATAGTTACAACTCTATGCAACTGTCCTAGGGAGGAAAGACTCACTGCTCACCACTCAAACAGTCGACACTAATAAAAAGTTTGTTTTGGATGATTTTTGTCCAATTCATCCCTAACCCTAACCCTAACCCATAAACCCTAACCCTAACCCTAACCCTATCCATAACCCTAACCCATAACCCTAAACCCTAACCCTAACCCTAACCCTATTCATAACCCTAAACTCTAACCCTAACCCTAACCCTAAGTCAACAGCACAGGCAATGATTGTGGCAAAGCTTGCCTCACAGGAAATACTGGCCTTGGTGTGGTGAATAAGGCTTCAGCCAGAAGCACAACAGGCTGTGGTGTGGTAAAGATGGCAGCTTCCTCCTGCGTATAGTTACAACTCTATGCAACTGTCCTAGGGAGGAAAGACTCACTGCTCACCACTCAAACAGTCGACACTAATAAAAAGTTTGTTTTGGATGATTTTTGTCCAATTCATCCCTAACCCTAACCCTAACCCATAAACCCTAACCCTAACCCTATCCATAACCCTAAACCCTAAACCTAACCCTAACCCTAAACTCTAACCCTAACCCTAACCCTAACCCCTAACCCTAACCCTAACCCTAACCCTACTAATAAAAAGTTTGTTTTGGATGATTTTTGTCCAATTCATCCCTAACCCTAACCCTAACCCATAAACCCTAACCCTAACCCTAACCCTAACCCTATCCATAACCCTAAACCCTAACCCTAACCCTAACACTAAACTCTAACCCTAACCCTAACCCTAACCCTACTAATAAAAAGTTTGTTTTGGATGATTTTTGTCCAATTCATCCCTAACCCTAACCCTAACCCATAAACCCTAACCCTAACCCTAACCCTAACCCTATCCATAACCGTAAACCCTAACCCTAACCCTAACCCTAACCCTAAACTCTAACCCTAACCCTAACCCTAAACCCTAACCCTAACCCTAACCCTATCCATAACCCTAAACCCTAACCCTAACCCTAACCCTAAACTCCAACCCTAACCCTAACCCTAACCCTACTAATAAAAAGTTTGTTTTGGATGATTTTTGTCCAATTCATTCCTAACCCTAACCCTAACCCATAAACCCTAACCCTAACCCTAACCCTATCCATAACCCTAAACCCTAACCCTAACCCTAACCCTAACCCTAAACTCTAACCCTAACCCTAACCCTAAACCCTAACCCTAACCCTAACCCTATCCATAACCCTAAACCCTAACCCTAACCCTAACCCTATTCATAACCCTAAACTCTAACCCTAACCCTAACCCTAAGTCAGCAGCACAGGCAATGATTGTGGCAAAGCTTGCCTCACAGGAAATACTGGCCTTGGTGTGGTGAATAAGGCTTCAGCCAGAAGCACAACAGGCTGTGGTGTGGTAAAGATGGCAGCTTCCTCCTGCGTATAGTTACAACTCTATGCAACTGTCCTAGGGAGGAAAGACTCACTGCTCACCACTCAAACAGTCGACACTAATAAAAAGTTTGTTTTGGATGATTTTTGTCCAATTCATCCCTAACCCTAACCCTAACCCATAAACCCTAACCCTAACCCTAACCCTATCCATAACCCTAACCCATAACCCTAAACCCTAACCCTAACCCTAACCCTATTCATAACCCTAAACTCTAACCCTAACCCTAACCCTAAGTCAGCAGCACAGGCAATGATTGTGGCAAAGCTTGCCTCACAGGAAATACTGGCCTTGGTGTGGTGAATAAGGCTTCAGCCAGAAGCACAACAGGCTGTGGTGTGGTAAAGATGGCAGCTTCCTCCTGCGTATAGTTACAACTCTATGCAACTGTCCTAGGGAGGAAAGACTCACTGCTCACCACTCAAACAGTCGACACTAATAAAAAGTTTGTTTTGGATGATTTTTGTCCAATTCATCCCTAACCCTAACCCTAACCCATAAACCCTAACCCTAACCCTAACCCTAACCCTTTCCATAACCCTAAACCCAAACCCTAACCCTAACCCTAACCCTAAACTCTAACCCTAGTTTGTTTTGGATGATTTTTGTCCCATTCATCCCTAACCCTAACCCTAACCCATAAACCCTAACCCTAACCCTAACCCTATCCATAACCCTAAACCCTAACCCTAACCCTAACCCTAAACTCTAACCCTAACCCTAACCCTAAACCATAAACCCTAACCATAACCCTATCCATAACCCTAAACCCTAACCCTAACCCTAACCCTATTCATAACACTAAACCCTAACCCTAACCCTAACCCTAAACCCTAACCCTAACCCTAAACTCTAACCCTAACCCTAACCCATAAACCCTAACCCTAACCCTAACCCTATCCATATCCCTAAACCCTAACCCTAACCCTAACCCTAAACTCTAACCCTAACCCTAACCCTAACCCTACTAATAAAAAGTTTGTTTTGGATGATTTTTGTCCAATTCATCCCTAACCCTAACCCTAACCCATAAACCCTAACCCTAACCCTAACCCTAACCCTATCCATAACCGTAAACCCTAACCCTAACCCTAACCCTAAACTCTAACCCTAACCCTAACCCTAAACCCTAACCCTAACCCTAACCCTATCCATAACCCTAAACCCTAACCCTAACCCTAACCCTAAACTCCAACCCTAACCCTAACCCTAACCCTACTAATAAAAAGTTTGTTTTGGATGATTTTTGTCCAATTCATTCCTAACCCTAACCCTAACCCATAAACCCTAACCCTAACCCTAACCCTATCCATAACCCTAAACCCTAACCCTAACCCTAACCCTAACCCTAACCCTAAACTCTAACCCTAACCCTAACCCTAAACCCTAACCCTAACCCTAACCCTATCCATAACCCTAAACCCTAACCCTAACCCTAACCCTATTCATAACCCTAAACTCTAACCCTAACCCTAACCCTAAGTCAGCAGCACAGGCAATGATTGTGGCAAAGCTTGCCTCACAGGAAATACTGGCCTTGGTGTGGTGAATAAGGCTTCAGCCAGAAGCACAACAGGCTGTGGTGTGGTAAAGATGGCAGCTTCCTCCTGCGTATAGTTACAACTCTATGCAACTGTCCTAGGGAGGAAAGACTCACTGCTCACCACTCAAACAGTCGACACTAATAAAAAGTTTGTTTTGGATGATTTTTGTCCAATTCATCCCTAACCCTAACCCTAACCCATAAACCCTAACCCTAACCCTAACCCTATCCATAACCCTAACCCATAACCCTAAACCCTAACCCTAACCCTAAACCTATTCATAACCCTAAACTCTAACCCTAACCCTAACCCTAAGTCAGCAGCACAGGCAATGATTGTGGCAAAGCTTGCCTCACAGGAAATACTGGCCTTTGTGTGGTGAATAAGGCTTCAGCCAGAAGCACAAAAGGCTGTGGTGTGGTAAAGATGGCAGCTTCCTCCTGCGTATAGTTACAACTCTATGCAACTGTCCTAGGGAGGAAAGACTCACTGCTCACCACTCAAACAGTCGACACTAATAAAAAGTTTGTTTTGGATGATTTTTGTCGAATTCATCCCTAACCCTAACCCTAACCCATAAACCCTAACCCTAACCCTAACCCTAACCCTTTCCATAACCCTAAACCCAAACCCTAACCCTAACCCTAACCCTAACCCTAAACTCTAACCCTAGTTTGTTTTGGATGATTTTTGTCCCATTCATCCCTAACCCTAACCCTAACCCATAAACCCTAACCCTAACCCTAACCCTATCCATAACCCTAAACCCTAACCCTAACCCTAACCCTAAACTCTAACCCTAACCCTAACCCTAACCCTAAACCATAAACCCTAACCATAACCCTATTTATAACCCTAAACCCTAACCCTAACCCTAACCCTATTCATAACCCTAAACTCTAACCCTAACCCTAACCCTAAGTCAGCAGCACAGGCAATGATTGTGGCAAAGCTTGCCTCACAGGAAATACTGGCCTTGGTGTGGTGAATAAGGCTTCAGCCAGAAGCACAACAGGCTGTGGTGTGGTAAAGATGGCAGCTTCCTCCTGCGTATAGTTACAACTCTATGCAACTGTCCTAGGGAGGAAAGACTCACTGCTCACCACTCAAACAGTCGACACTAATAAAAAGTTTGTTTTGGATGATTTTTGTCCAATTCATCCCTAACCCTAACCCTAACCCATAAACCCTAACCCTAACCGTAACCCTATCCATAACCCTAAACCCTAACCCTAACCCTAACTCTAACCCATAAACCCTATCCCTAACCCTAACCCTATCCATAACCCTAAACCCTAACCCTAACCCTAACCCTAATCCTAAACTCTAACCCTAACCCTAACCCTAAACCATAAACCCTAACCCTAACCATAACCCTATCCATAACCCTAAACCCTAACCCTAACCCTAACCCTATTCATAACCCTAAACCCTAACCCTAACCCTAACCCTATCCATAACCCTAAACCCTAACCCTAACCCTAACCCTAAACTCTAACCCTAACCCTAACCCATAAACCCTAACCCTAACCCTAACCCTATCCATAACCCTAAACCCTAACCCTAACCCTAACCCTAAACTCTAACCCTAACCCTAACCCTAACCCTACTAATAAAAAGTTTGTTTTGGATGATTTTTGTCCAATTCATCCCTAACCCTAACCCTAACCCATAAACCCTAACCCTAACCCTATCCATAACCCTAAACCCTAACCCTAACCCTAACCCTAACCCTAAACTCTAACCCTAACCCTAACCCTAACCCCTAACCCTAACCCTAACCCTAACCCTACTAATAAAAAGTTTGTTTTGGATGATTTTTGTCCAATTCATCCCTAACCCTAACCCTAACCCATAAACCCTAACCCTAACCCTAACCCTAACCCTATCCATAACCCTAAACCCTAACCCTAACCCTAACCCTAAACTCTAACCCTAACCCTAACCCTAACCCTACTAATAAAAAGTTTGTTTTGGATGATTTTTGTCCAATTCATCCCTAACCCTAACCCTAACCCATAAACCCTAACCCTAACCCTAACCCTATCCATAACCGTAAACCCTAACCCTAACCCTAACCCTAAACTCCAACCCTAACCCTAACCCTAACCCTACTAATAAAAAGTTTGTTTTGGATGATTTTTGTCCAATTCATTCCTAACCCTAACCCTAACCCATAAACCCTAACCCTAACCCTAACCCTATCCATAACCCTAAACCCTAACCCTAACCCTAACCCTAAACTCTAACCCTAACCCTAACCCTAACCCTAAACCCTAACCCTAACCCTAACCCTATCCATAACCCTAAACCCTAACCCTAACCCTAACCCTATTCATAACCCTAAACTCTAACCCTAACCCCAACCCTAAGTCAGCAGCACAGGCAATGATTGTGGCAAAGCTTGCCTCACAGGAAATACTGGCCTTGGTGTGGTGAATAAGGCTTCAGCCAGAAGCACAACAGGCTGTGGTGTGGTAAAGATGGCAGCTTCCTCCTGCGTATAGTTACAACTCTATGCAACTGTCCTAGGGAGGAAAGACTCACTGCTCACCACTCAAACAGTCGACACTAATAAAAAGTTTGTTTTGGATGATTTTTGTCCAATTCATCCCTAACCCTAACCCTAACCCATAAACCCTAACCCTAACCCTAACCCTATCCATAACCCTAACCCATAACCCTAAACCCTAACCCTAACCCTAACCCTATTCATAACCCTAAACTCTAACCCTAACCCTAACCCTAAGTCAGCAGCACAGGCAATGATTGTGGCAAAGCTTGCCTCACAGGAAATACTGGCCTTGGTGTGGTGAATAAGGCTTCAGCCAGAAGCACAACAGGCTGTGGTGTGGTAAAGATGGCAGCTTCCTCCTGCGTATAGTTACAACTCTATGCAACTGTCCTAGGGAGGAAAGACTCACTGCTCACCACTCAAACAGTCGACACTAATAAAAAGTTTGTTTTGGATGATTTTTGTCCAATTCATCCCTAACCCTAACCCTAACCCATAAACCCTAACCCTAACCCTAACCCTATCCATAACCCTAAACCCTAACCCTAACCCTAACCCTAAACTCTAACCCTAACCCTAACCCATAAACCCTAACCCTAACCCTATCCATAACCCTAAACCCTAACCCTAACCCTAACCCTAACCCTAAATTCTAACCCTAACCCTAACCCTAAACCCTAACCCTAACCCTATCCATAACCCTAAACCCTAACCCTAACCCTAACCCTTTCCATAACCCTAAACCCTAACCCTAACCCTATCCCTAAACTCTAACCCTAACCCTAACCCATAAACCCTAACCCTAACCCTAACCCTAACCCTACTAATAAAAAGTTTGTTTTGGATGATATTTGTCCAATTCATCCCTAACCCTAACCCTAACCCATAAACCCTAACCCTAACCCTATCCATAACCCTAAACCCTAACCCTAACCCTAACCCTATTCATAACCCTAAACCCTAACCCTAACCCTAACCCTAAACCCTAACCCTAACCCTAACCCTAACCCTAAACTCTAACCCTAACCCTAACCCATAAACCCTAACCCTAACCCTAACCCTAAACTCTCACCCTAACCCTAACCCTAACCCTACTAATAAAAAGTTTGTTTTGGATGATTTTTGTCCAATTCATCCCTAACCCTAACCCTAACCCATAAACCCTAACCCTAACCCTATCCATAACCCTAAACCCTAACCCTAACCCTAACCCTAAACTCTAACCCTAACCCTAACCCTAAACCCTAACCCTAACCCTAACCCTATCCATAACCCTAAACCCTAACCCTAACCCTAACCCTATTCATAACCCTAAACTCTAACCCTAACCCTAACCCTAAGTCAGCAGCACAGGCAATGATTGTGGCAAAGCTTGCCTCACAGGAAATACTGGCCTTGGTGTGGTGAATAAGGCTTCAGCCAGAAGCACAACAGGCTGTGGTGTGGTAAAGATGGCAGCTTCCTCCTGCGTATAGTTACAACTCTATGCAACTGTCCTAGGGAGGAAAGACTCACTGCTCACCACTCAAACAGTCGACACTAATAAAAAGTTTGTTTTGGATGATTTTTGTCCAATTCATCCCTAACCCTAACCCTAACCCATAAACCCTAACCCTAACCCTAACCCTATCCATAACCCTAAACCCTAACCCTAACCCTAACCCTAAACTCTAACCCTAACCCTAACCCATAAACCCTAACCCTAACCCTATCCATAACCCTAAACCCTAACCCTAACCCTAACCCTAACCCTAAATTCTAACCCTAACCCTAACCCTAAACCCTAACCCTAACCCTAACCCTAACCCTATCCATAACCCTAAACCCTAACCCTAACCCTAACCCTATTCATAACCCTAAACCCTAACCCTAACCCTAACCCTTTCCATAACCCTAAACCCTAACCCTAACCCTATCCCTAAACTCTAACCCTAACCCTAACCCATAAACCCTAACCCTAACCCTAACCCTAACCCTACTAATAAAAAGTTTGTTTTGGATGATATTTGTCCAATTCATCCCTAACCCTAACCCTAACCCATAAACCCTAACCCTAACCCTATCCATAACCCTAAACCCTAAACCTAACCCTAACCCTATTCATAACCCTAAACCCTAACCCTAACCCTAACCCTAACCCTAAACCCTAACCCTAACCCTAACCCTAACCCTAAACTCTAACCCTAACCCTAACCCTAAACTCTCACCCTAACCCTAACCCTAACCCTACTAATAAAAAGTTTGTTTTGGATGATTTTTGTCCAATTCATCCCTAACCCTAACCCTAACCCATAAACCCTAACCCTAACCCTATCCATAACCCTAAACCCTAACCCTAACCCTAACCCTAAACTCTAACCCTAACCCTAACCCTAAACCCTAACCCTAACCCTAACCCTATCCATAACCCTAAACCCTAACCCTAACCCTAACCCTATTCATAACCCTAAACTCTAACCCTAACCCTAACCCTAAGTCAGCAGCACAGGCAATGATTGTGGCAAAGCTTGCCTCACAGGAAATACTGGCCTTGGTGTGGTGAATAAGGCTTCAGCCAGAAGCACAACAGGCTGTGGTGTGGTAAAGATGGCAGCTTCCTCCTGCGTATAGTTACAACTCTATGCAACTGTCCTAGGGAGGAAAGACTCACTGCTCACCACTCAAACAGTCGACACTAATAAAAAGTTTGTTTTGGATGATTTTTGTCCAATTCATCCCTAACCCTAACCCTAACCCATAAACCCTAACACTAACCCTAACCCTAACCCTATCCATAACCGTAAACTCTAACCCTAACCCTAACCCTAACCCTAAACTCTAACCCTAGTTTGTTTTGGATGATTTTTGTCCCATTCATCCCTAACCCTAACCCTAACCCATAAACCCTAACCCTAACCCTAACCCTAACCCTATCCATAACCCTAAACCCTAACCCTAACCCTAACCCTAAACCATAAACCCTAACCCTAACCATAACCCTATCCATAACCCTAAACCCTCACTTTAACCCTAACCCTATTCATAACCCTAAACCCTAACCCTAACCCTAACCCTAAACCCTAACCCTAACCCTAACCCTAACCCTAAACTCTAACCCTAACCCTAACCCTAACCCATAAACCCTAACCCTAACCCTAACCCTAACCCTAAACTCTAACCCTAACCGTAACCCTAACCCTACTAATAAAAAGTTTGTTTTGGATGATTTTTGTCCAATTCATCCCTAACCCTAACCCTAACCCATAAACCCTAACTCTAACCCTATCCATAACCCTAAACCCTAACCCTAACCCTAACCCTAAACTCTAACCCTATCCATAACCCTAAACCCTAACCCTATCCATAACCCTAAACCCTAACCCTAACCCTAACCCTATTCATAACCCTAATCTCTAACCCTAACCCTAACCCTAAGTCAGCAGCACAGGCAATGATTGTGGCAAAGCTTGCCTCACAGGAAATACTGGCCTTGGTGTGGTGAATAAGGCTTCAGCCAGAAGCACAACAGGCTGTGGTGTGGTAAAGATGGCAGCTTCCTCCCGCGTATAGTTACAACTCTATGCAACTGTCCTAGGGAGGAAAGACTCACTGCTCACCACTCAAACAGTCGACACTAATAAAAAGTTTGTTTTGGATGATTTTTGTCCAATTCATCCCTAACCCTAACCCTAACCCATAAACCCTAACCCTAACCCTAACCCTAACCCTATCCATAACCCTAAACCCTAACCCTAACCCTAACCCTAAACTCTAACCCTAACCCTAACCCTAACCCTACTAATAAAAAGTTTGTTTTGGATGATTTTTGTCCAATTCATCCCTAACCCTAACCCTAACCCATAAACCCTAACCCTAACCCTAACCCTAACCCTATCCATAACCCTAAACCCTAACCCTAACCCTAACCCTAAACTCTAACCCTAACCCTAACCCTAAACCCTAACCCTAACCCTATCCATAACCCTAAACCCTAACCCTAACCCTAACCCTAAATTCTAACCCTAACCCTAACCCTAAACCCTAACCCTAACCCTATCCATAACCCTAAACCCTAACCCTAACCTTAACCCTATTCATAACCCTAAACTCTAACCCTAACCCTAACCCTAAGTCAGCAGCACAGGCAATGATTGTGGCAAAGCTTGCCTCACAGGAAATACTGGCCTTGGTGTGGTGAATAAGGCTTCAGCCAGAAGCACAACAGGCTGTGGTGTGGTAAAGATGGCAGCTTCCTCCTGCGTATAGTTACAACTCTATGCAACTGTCCTAGGGAGGAAAGACTCACTGCTCACCACTCAAACAGTCGACACTAATAAAAAGTTTGTTTTGGATGATTTTTGTCCAATTCATCCCTAACCCTAACCCTAACCCATAAACCCTAACCCTAACCCTAACCCTATCCATAACCCTAAACCCTAACCCTAACCCTAACCCTAAACTCTAACCCTAACCCTAACCCATAAACCCTAACCCTAACCCTAACCCTATCCATAACCCTAAACCCTAACCCTAACCCTAACCCTAACCCTAAACTCTAACCCTAACCCTAACCCTAACCCTACTAATAAAAAGTTTGTTTTGGATGATTTTTGTCCAATTCATCCCTAACCCTAACCCTAACCCATAAACCCTAACCCTAACCCTAACCCTATCCATAACCCTAAACCCTAACCCTAACCCTAAACTCTAACCCTAACCCTAACCCTAAACCCTAACCCTAACCCTAACCCTATCCATAACCCTAAACCCTAACCCTAACCCTAACCCTATCCATAGCCCTAAACTCTAACCCTAACCCTAACCCTAAGTCAGCAGCACAGGCAATGATTGTGGCAAAGCTTGCCTCAAAGGAAATACTGGCCCTGGTGTGGTGAATAAGGCTTCAGCCAGAAGCACAACAGGCTGTGGTGTGGTAAAGATGGCAGCTTCCTCCTGCGTATAGTTACAACTCTATGCAACTGTCCTAGGGAGAAAAGACTCACTGCTCACCACTCAAACAGTCGACACTAATAAAAAGTTTGTTTTGCATGATTTTTGTCCAATTCATCCCTAACCCTAACCCTAACCCATAAACCCTAACCCTAACCGTAACCCTATCCATAACCCTAAACCCTAACCCTAACCCTAACTCTAACCCATAAACCCTATCCCTAACCCTAACCCTATCCATAACCCTAAACCCTAACCCTAACCCTAAACTCTAACCCTAACCCTAACCCTAAACCATAAACCCTAACCCTAACCATAACCCTATCCATAACCCTAAACCCTAACCCTAACCCTAACCCTATTCATAACCCTAAACCCTAACCCTAACCCTAACCCTATCCATAACCCTAAACCCTAACCCTAACCCTAACCCTAAACTCTAACCCTAACCCTAACCCATAAACCCTAACCCTAACCCTAACCCTATCCATAACCCTAAACCCTAACCCTAACCCTAACCCTAAACTCTAACCCTAACCCTAACCCTAACCCTACTAATAAAAAGTTTGTTTTGGATGATTTTTGTCCAATTCATCCCTAACCCTAACCCTAACCCATAAACCCTAACCCTAACCCTAACCCTAACCCTATCCATAACCGTAAACCCTAACCCTAACTCTAACCCTAACCCTAAACTCTAACCCTAACCCTAACCCTAAACCTTAACCCTAACCCTAACCCTATCCATAACCCTAAACCCTAACCCTAACCCTAACCCTAAACTCCAACCCTAACCCTAACCCTAACCCTACTAATAAAAAGTTTGTTTTGGATGATTTTTGTCCAATTCATTCCTAACCCTAACCCTAACCCATAAACCCTAACCCTAACCCTAACCCTATCCATAACCCTAAACCCTAACCCTAACCCTAACCCTAACCCTAAACTCTAACCCTAACCCTAACCCTAAACCCTAACCCTAACCCTAACCCTATCCATAACCCTAAACCCTAACCCTAACCCTAACCCTATTCATAACCCTAAACTCTAACCCTAACCCTAACCCTAAGTCAGCAGCACAGGCAATGATTGTGGCAAAGCTTGCCTCACAGGAAATACTGGCCTTGGTGTGGTGAATAAGGCTTCAGCCAGAAGCACAACAGGCTGTGGTGTGGTAAAGATGGCAGCTTCCTCCTGCGTATAGTTACAACTCTATGCAACTGTCCTAGGGAGGAAAGACTCACTGCTCACCACTCAAACAGTCGACACTAATAAAAAGTTTGTTTTGGATGATTTTTGTCCAATTCATCCCTAACCCTAACCCTAACCCATAAACCCTAACCCTAACCCTAACCCTATCCATAACCCTAACCCATAACCCTAAACCCTAACCCTAACCCTAACCCTATTCATAACCCTAAACTCTAACCCTAACCCTAACCCTAAGTCAGCAGCACAGGCAATGATTGTGGCAAAGCTTGCCTCACAGGAAATACTGGCCTTGGTGTGGTGAATAAGGCTTCAGCCAGAAGCACAACAGGCTGTGGTGTGGTAAAGATGGCAGCTTCCTCCTGCGTATAGTTACAACTCTATGCAACTGTCCTAGGGAGGAAAGACTCACTGCTCACCACTCAAACAGTCGACACTAATAAAAAGTTTGTTTTGGATGATTTTTGTCCAATTCATCCCTAACCCTAACCCTAACCCATAAACCCTAACCCTAACCCTAACCCTTTCCATAACCCTAAACCCAAACCCTAACCCTAACCCTAACCCTAAACTCTAACCCTAGTTTGTTTTGGATGATTTTTGTCCCATTCATCCCTAACCCTAACCCTAACCCATAAACCCTAACCCTAACCCTAACCCTATCCATAACCCTAAACCCTAACCCTAACCCTAACCCTAAACTCTAACCCTAACCCTAACCCTAAACCATAAACCCTAACCATAACCCTATCCATAACCCTAAACCCTAACCCTAACCCTAACCCTATTCATAACCCTAAACCCTAACCCTAACCCTAACCCTAAACCCTAACCCTAACCCTAAACTCTAACCCTAACCCTAACCCATAAACCCTAACCCTAACCCTAACCCTATCCATAACCCTAAACCCTAACCCTAACCCTAACCCTAAACTCTAACCCTAACCCTAACCCTAACCCTACTAATAAAAAGTTTGTTTTGGATGATTTTTGTCCAATTCATCCCTAACTCCAACCCTAACCCATAAACCCTAACCCTAACCCTAACCCTATCCATAACCCTAAACCCTAACCCTAACCCTAACCCTAAACTCTAACCCTAACCCTAACCCTAAACCCTAACCCTAACCTTAACCCTATCCATAACCCTAAACCCTAACCCTAACCCTAACCCTATCCATAACCCTAAACCCTAACCCTAAACCTAACCCTATTCATAACCCTAAACTCTAACCCTAACCCTAACCCTAACCCTAAACCCTAACCCTAACCCTAAACTCTAACCCTAACCCTAACCCTAAACTCTAACCCTAACCCTAACCCTAAGTCAGCAGCACAGGCAATGATTGTGGCAAAGCTTGCCTCACAGGAAATACTGGCCTTGGTGTGGTGAATAAGGCTTCAGCCAGAAGCACAACAGGCTGTGGTGTGGTAAAGATGGCAGCTTCCTCCTGCGTATAGTTACAACTCTATGCAACTGTCCTAGGGAGGAAAGACTCACTGCTCACCACTCAAACAGTCGACTCTAATAAAAAGTTTGTTTTGGATGATTTTTGTCCAATTCATCCCTAACCCTAACCCTAACCCATAAACCCTAACCCTAACCGTAACCCTATCCATAACCCTAAACCCTAACCCTAACCCTAACTCTAACCCATAAACCCTATCCCTAACCCTAACCCTATCCATAACCCTAAACCCTAACCCTAACCCTAACCCTAAACTCTAACCCTAACCCTAACCCTAAACCATAAACCCTAACCCTAACCATAACCCTATCCATAACCCTAAACCCTAACCCTAACCCTAACCCTATTCATAACCCTAAACCCTAACCCTAACCCTAACCCTATCCATAACCATAAACCCTAACCCTAACCCTAAACTCTAACCCTAACCCTAACCCATAAACCCTAACCCTAACCCTATCCATAACCCTAAACCCTAACCCTAACCCTAACCCTAAACTCTAACCCTAACCCTAACCCTAACCCTACTAATAAAAAGTTTGTTTTGGATGATTTTTGTCCAATTCATCCCTAACCCTAACCCTAACCCATAAACCCTAACCCTAACCCTATCCATAACCCTAAACCCTAACCCTAACCCTAACCCTAACCCTAAACTCTAACCCTAACCCTAACCCTAACCCCTAACCCTAACCCTAACCCTAACCCTACTAATAAAAAGTTTGTTTTGGATGATTTTTGTCCAATTCATCCCTAACCCTAACCCTAACCCATAAACCCTAACCCTAACCCTAACCCTAACCCTATCCATAACCCTAAACCCTAACCCTAACCCTAACCCTAAACTCTAACCCTAACCCTAACCATAACCCTACTAATAAAAAGTTTGTTTTGGATGATTTTTGTCCAATTCATCCCTAACCCTAACCCTAACCCATAAACCCTAACCCTAACCCTAACCCTAACCCTATCCATAACCGTAAACCCTAACCCTAACCCTAACCCTAAACTCCAACCCTAACCCTAACCCTAACCCTACTAATAAAAAGTTTGTTTTGGATGATTTTTGTCCAATTCATTCCTAACCCTAACCCTAACCCATAAACCCTAACCCTAACCCTAACCCTATCCATAACCCTAAACCCTAACCCTAACCCTAACCCTAAACTCTAACCCTAACCCTAACCCTAACCCTAAACCCTAACCCTAACCCTAACCCTATCCATAACCCTAAACCCTAACCCTAACCCTAACCCTATTCATAACCCTAAACTCTAACCCTAACCCTAACCCTAAGTCAGCAGCACAGGCAATGATTGTGGCAAAGCTTGCCTCACAGGAAATACTGGCCTTGGTGTGGTGAATAAGGCTTCAGCCAGAAGCACAACAGGCTGTGGTGTGGTAAAGATGGCAGCTTCCTCCTGCGTATAGTTACAACTCTATGCAACTGTCCTAGGGAGGAAAGACTCACTGCTCACCACTCAAACAGTCGACACTAATAAAAAGTTTGTTTTGGATGATTTTTGTCCAATTCATCCCTAACCCTAACCCTAACCCATAAACCCTAACCCTAACCCTAACCCTATCGATAACCCTAACCCATAACCCTAAACCCTAACCCTAACCCTAACCCTATTCATAACCCTAAACTCTAACCCTAACCCTAACCCTAAGTCAGCAGCACAGGCAATGATTGTGGCAAAGCTTGCCTCACAGGAAATACTGGCCTTGGTGTGGTGAATAAGGCTTCAGCCAGAAGCACAACAGGCTGTGGTGTGGTAAAGATGGCAGCTTCCTCCTGCGTATAGTTACAACTCTATGCAACTGTCCTAGGGAGGAAAGACTCACTGCTCACCACTCAAACAGTCGACACTAATAAAAAGTTTGTTTTGGATGATTTTTGTCCAATTCATCCCTAACCCTAACCCTAACCCATAAACCCTAACCCTAACCCTAACCCTAACCCTATCCATAACCCTAAACCCTAACCCTAACCCTAACCCTAACCCTAAACTCTAACCCTAGTTTGTTTTGGATGATTTTTGTCCCATTCATCCCTAACCCTAACCCTAACCCATAAACCCTAACCCTAACCCTTACCCTATCCATAACCCTAAACCCTAAATCTAACCCTAACCCTAAACTCTAACCCTAACCCTAACCCTAACCCTAAACCATAAACCCTAACCCTAACCATAACCCTATCCATAACCCTAAACCCTAACCCTAACCCTAACCCTATTCATAACCCTAAACCCTAACCCTAACCCTAACCCTAAACCCTAACCCTAACCCTAAACTCTAACCCTAACCCTAACCCATAAACCCTAACCCTAACCCTAACCCTATCCATAACCCTAAACCCTAACCCTAACCCTAACCCTAAACTCTAACCCTAACCCTAACCCTAAACCCTAACCCTAACCTTATCCCTATCCATAACCCTAAACCCTATTCCTAACCCTAACCCTATCCATAACCCTAAACCCTAACCCTAACCCTAACCCTATTCATAACCCTAAACTCTAACCCTAACCCTAACCCTAAGTCAGCAGCACAGGCAATGATTGTGGCAAAGCTTGCCTCACAGGAAATACTGGCCTTGGTGTGGTGAATAAGGCTTCAGCCAGAAGCACAACAGGCTGTGGTGTGGTAAAGATGGCAGCTTCCTCCTGCGTATAGTTACAACTCTATGCAACTGTCCTAGGGAGGAAAGACTCACTGCTCACCACTCAAACAGTCGACACTAATAAAAAGTTTGTTTTGGATGATTTTTGTCCAATTCATCCCTAACCCTAACCCTAACCCATAAACCCTAACCCTAACCCTAACCCTATCCATAACCCTAACCCATAACCCTAAACCCTAACCCTAACCCTAACCCTATTCATAACCCTAAACTCTAACCCTAACCCTAACCCTAAGTCAGCAGCACAGGCAATGATTGTGGCAAAGCTTGCCTCACAGGAAATACTGGCCTTGGTGTGGTGAATAAGGCTTCAGCCAGAAGCACAACAGGCTGTGGTGTGGTAAAGATGGCAGCTTCCTCCTGCGTATAGTTACAACTCTATGCAACTGTCCTAGGGAGGAAAGACTCACTGCTCACCACTCAAACAGTCAACACTAATAAAAAGTTTGTTTTGGATGATTTTTGTCCAATTCATCCCTAACCCTAACCCTAACCCATAAACCCTAACCCTAACCCTAACCCTATCCATAACCCTAAACCTTAACCCTAACCCTAACCCTAACCCTAAACTCTAACCCTAGTTTGTTTTGGATGATTTTTGTCCCATTCATCCCTAACCCTAACCCTAACCCATAAACCCTAACCCTAACCCTAACCCTATCCATAACCCTAAACCCTAACCCTAACCCTAAACTCTAACCCTAACCCTAACCCTAACCCTAAACCATAAACCCTAACCCTAACCATAACCCTATCCATAACCCTAAACCCTAACCCTAACCCTATTCATAACCCTAAACCCTAACCCTAACCCTAACCCTAACCCTAAACTCTAACCCTAACCCTAAACTCTAACCCTAACCCTAACCCATAAACCCTAACCCTAACCCTAACCCTATCCATAACCCTAAACCCTAACCCTAACCCTAACCCTAAACTCGAACCCTAACCCTAACCCTACTAATAAAAAGTTTGTTTTGGATGATTTTTGTCCAATTCATCCCTAACTCCAACCCTAACCCATAAACCCTAACCCTAACCCTAACCCTATCCATAACCCTAAACCCTAACCCTAACCCTAACCCTAAACTCTAACCCTAACCCTAACCCTAAACCCTAACCCTAACCCTAACCCTATCCATAACCCTAAACCCTAACCCTAACCCTATTCATAACCCTAAACTCTAACCCTAACCCTAACCCTAAGTCAGCAGCACAGGCAATGATTGTGGCAAAGCTTGCCTCACAGGAAATACTGGCCTTGGTGTGGTGAATAAGGCTTCAGCCAGAAGCACAACAGGCTGTGGTGTGGTAAAGATGGCAGCTTCCTCCTGCGTATAGTTACAACTCTATGCAACTGTCCTAGGGAGGAAAGACTCACTGCTCACCACTCAAACAGTCGACACTAATAAAAAGTTTGTTTTGGATGATTTTTGTCCAATTCATCCCTAACCCTAACCCTAACCCATAAACCCTAACCCTAACCCTAACCCTAACCCTATCCATAACGCTAAACCCTAACCCTAACCCTAACCCTAGACTCTAACCCTAACCCTAACCCTAACCCTACTAATAAAAAGTTTGTTTTGGATGATTTTTGTCCAATTCATCCCTAACCCTAACCCTAACCCATAAACCCTAACCCTAACCCTAACCCTATCCATAACCCTAAACCCTAACCCTAACCCTAACCCTAAATTCTAACCCTAACCCTAACCCTAAACCCTAACCCTAACCTTAACCCTAACCCTATCAATAACCCTAAACCCTAACCCTAACCCTAACCCTATCCATAACCCTAAACTCTAACCCTAACCCTAACCCTAAGTCAGCAGCACAGGCAATGATTGTGGCAAAGCTTGCCTCACAGGAAATACTGGCCTTGGTGTGGTGAATAAGGCTTCAGCCAGAAGCACAACAGGCTGTGGTGTGGTAAAGATGGCAGCTTCCTCCTGCGTATAGTTACAACTCTATGCAACTGTCCTAGGGAGGAAAGACTCACTGCTCACCACTCAAACAGTCGACACTAATAAAAAGTTTGTTTTGGATGATTTTTGTCCAATTCATCCCTAACCCTAACCCTAACCCATAAACCCTAACCCTAACCCTAACCCTAACCCTATCCATAACGCTAAACCCTAACCCTAACCCTAACCCTAGACTCTAACCCTAACCCTAACCCTAACCCTACTAATAAAAAGTTTGTTTTGGATGATTTTTGTCCAATTCATCCCTAACCCTAACCCTAACCCATAAACCCTAACCCTAACCCTAACCCTAACCCTAACCCTATCCATAACCCTAAACCCTAACCCTAACCCTAACCCTAAACTCTAACCCTAACCCTAACCCTAAACCCTAACCCTAACCCTATCGATAACCCTAAACCCTCACCCTAACCCTAACCCTATTCATAACCCTAAACTCTAACCCTAACCCTAACCCTAAGTCAGCAGCACAGGCAATGATTGTGGCAAAGCTTGCCTCAAAGGAAATACTGGCCTTGGTGTGGTGAATAAGGCTTCAGCCAGAAGCACAACAGGCTGTGGTGTGGTAAAGATGGCAGCTTCCTCCTGCGTATAGTTACAACTCTATGCAACTGTCCTAGGGAGGAAAGACTCACTGCTCACCACTCAAACAGTCGACACTAATAAAAAGTTTGTTTTGGATGATTTTTGTCCAATTCATCCCTAACCCTAACCCTAACCCATAAACCCTAACCCTAACCGTAACCCTATCCATAACCCTAAACCCTAACCCTAACCCTAACCCTAACCCTAAACTCTAACCCTAACCCTAACCCATAAACCCTAACCCTAACCCTATCCATAACCCTAAACCCTAACCCTAACCCTAACCCTAACCCTAAACTCTAACCCTAACCATAACCCTAACCCTACTAATAAAACGTTTGTTTTGGATGATTTTTGTCCAATTCATCCCTAACCCTAACCCTAACCCATAAACCCTAACCCTAACCCTAACCCTATCCATAACCCTAAACCCTAACCCTAACCCTAACCCTAAATTCTAACCCTAACCCTAACCCTAAACCCTAACCCTAACCTTAACCCTAACCCTATCAATAACCCTAAACCCTAACCCTAACCCTAACCCTATCCATAACCCTAAACTCTAACCCTAACCCTAACCCTAAGTCAGCAGCACAGGCAATGATTGTGGCAAAGCTTGCCTCACAGGAAATACTGGCCTTGGTGTGGTGAATAAGGCTTCAGCCAGAAGCACAACAGGCTGTGGTGTGGTAAAGATGGCAGCTTCCTCCTGCGTATAGTTACAACTCTATGCAACTGTCCTAGGGAGGAAAGACTCACTGCTCACCACTCAAACAGTCGACACTAATAAAAAGTTTGTTTTGGATGATTTTTGTCCAATTCATCCCTAACCCTAACCCTAACCCATAAACCCTAACCCTAACCCTAACCCTATCCATAACCCTAAACCCTAACCCTAACCCTAACCCTAAACTCTAACCCTATTTTTTTTTGGATGATTTTTGTCCCATTCATCCCTAACCCTAACCCTAACCCATAAACCCTAACCCTAACCCTAACCCTAACCCTATCCATAACCCTAAACCCTAACCCTAACCCTAACCCTAAACTCTAACCCTAACCCTAACCCTAACCCTAAACCATAAACCCTAACCCTAACCATAACCCTATCCATAACCCTAAACCCTAACCCTAACCCTAACCCTATTCATAACCCTAAACCCTAACCCTAACCCTAACCCTAAACTCTAACCCTAACCCTAACCCTAACCCTACTAATAAAAAGTTTGTTTTGGATGATTTTTGTCCAATTCATCCCTAACCCTAACCCTATCCCATAAACCCTAACACTAACCCTAACCCTATCCATAACCCTAAACCCTAACCCTAACCCTAAACTCTAACCCTAACCCTAACCCTAAACCCTAACCCTAACCCTAACCCTAACCCTATCCATAACCCTAAACCCTAACCCTAACCCTAACCCTATTCATAACCCTAAACTCTAACCCTAACCGTAACCCTAAGTCAGCAGCACAGGCAATGATTGTGGAAAAGCTTGCCTCAAAGGAAATACTGGCCTTGGTGTGGTGAATAAGGCTTAAGCCAGAAGCACAACAGGCTGTGGTGTGGTAAAGATGGCAGCTTCCTCCTGCGTATAGTTACAACTCTATGCAACTGTCCTAGGGAGGAAAGACTCACTGCTCACCACTCAAACAGTCGACACTAATAAAAAGTTTGTTTTGGATGATTTTTGTCCAATTCATCCCTAACCCTAACCCTAACCCATAAACCCTAACCCTAACCCTATCCATAACCCTAAACCCTAACCCTAACCCTAACCCTAAACTCTAACCCTAGTTTGTTTTGGATGATTTTTGTCCAATTCATCCCTAACCCTAACCCATAAACCCTAACCCTAACCCTAACCCTATCCATAACCCTAAACCCTAACCCTAACCCTAACCCTAAACTCTAACCCTAACCCTAACCCTAACCCTAAACCATAAACCCTAACCCTAACCATAACCCTATCCATAACCCTAAACCCTAACCCTAACCCTATTCATAACCCTAAACCCTAACCCTAACCCTAACCCTATCCATAACCCTAAACCCTAACCCTAACCCTAACCCTAAACTCTAACCCTAAACCCTAACCCTAACCCTATTCATAACCCTAAACCCTAACCCTAACCCTAACCCTATCCATAACCCTAAACCCTAACCCTAACCCTAACCCTAAACCCTAACCCTAACCCTAACCCTATCCATAACCCTAAACCCTAACCCTAATCCTAACCCTAACCCTAAACTCTAACCCTAGTTTGTTTTGGATGATTTTTGTCCAATTCATCCCTAACCCTAACCCATAAACCCTAACCCTAACCCTAACCCTATCCATAACCCTAAACCCTAACCCTAACCCTAACCCTAAACTCTAACCCTAACCCTAACCCTAAAACATAAACCCTAACCCTAACCATAACCCTATCCATAACCCTAAACCCTAACCCTAACCCTATCCCTATTCATAACCCTAAACCCTAACCCTAACCCTAACCCTATCCATAACCCTAAACCCTAACCCTAACCCTAACCCTAAACTCTAACCCTAACCCTAACCCTAACCCTACTAATAAAAAGTTTGTTTTGGATGATTTTTGTCCAATTCATCCCTAACCCTAACCCTAACCCATAAACCCTAACCCTAACCCTAACCCTAACCCTAAACTCTAACCCTAACCCTAACCCTAACCCTAAACCCTAACCCTAACCCTAACCCTATCCATAACCCTAAACCCTAACCCTAACCCTAACCCTATCCATAACCCTAAACCCTAACCCTAACCCTAACCCTATCCATAACCCTAAACCCTAACCCTAACCCTAACCCTAACCCTAAACTCTAACCCTAACCCTAACCCTAACCCATAAACCCTAACCCTAACCCTAACCCTAACCCATAAACCCTAACCCTAACCCTAACCCTAACCCTATCCATAACCCTAAACCCTAACCCTAACCCTAACCCCTAAACCCTAACCCTAACCCTAACCCTATCCATAACCCTAAACCCTAACCCTAACCCTAACCCTAAACTCTAACCCTAACCCTAACCCATAAACCCTAACCCTAACCCTAACCCTATCCATAACCCTAAACCCTTACCCTAACCCTAACCCTAAACTCTAACCCTAACCCTAACCCTAAACTCTAACCCTAACCCTAACCCTAACCCTACTAATAAAAAGTTTGTTTTGGATGATTTTTGTCCAATTCATCCCTAACCCTAACCCTAACCCATAAACCCTAACCCTAACCCTAACCCTAACCCTAAACTCTAACCCTAACCCTAACCCTAACCCTAAACCCTAACCCTAACCCTAACCCTATCCATAACCCTAAACCCTAACCCTAACCCTAACCCTATCCATAACCCTAAACCCTAACCCTAACCCTAACCCTATCCATAACCCTAAACCCTAACCCTAACCCTAACCCTAACCCTAAACTCTAACCCTAACCCTAACCCTAACCCATAAACCCTAACCCTAACCCTAACCCTAACCCATAAACCCTAACCCTAACCCTAACCCTAACCCTATCCATAACCCTAAACCCTAACCCTAACCCTAACCCCTAAACCCTAACCCTAACCCTAACCCTATCCATAACCCTAAACCCTAACCCTAACCCTAACCCTAAACTCTAACCCTAACCCTAACCCATAAACCCTAACCCTAACTCTAACCCTATCCATAACCCTAAACCCTTACCCTAACCCTAACCCTAAACTCTAACCCTAACCCTAACCCTAACCCTACTAATAAAAAGTTTGTTTTGGATGATTTTTGTCCAATTCATCCCTAACCCTAACCCTAACCCATAAACCCTAACCCTAACCTTAACCCTAACCCTATCCATAACCCTAAACCCTAACCCTAACCCTAACCCTAAACTCTAACCCTAACCCTAACCCTACTAATAAAAAGTTTGTTTTGGATGATTTTTGTCCAATTCATCCCTAACCCTAACCCTAACCCATAAACCCTAACCCTAACCCTAACCCTATCCATAACCCTAAACCCTAACCCTAACCCTATCCATAACCCTAAACCCTAACCCTAACCCTAACCCTATCCATAACCCTAAACCCTAACCCTAAACCTAACCCTATTCATAACCCTAAACTCTAACCCTAACCCTAACCCTAAGTCAGCAGCACAGGCAATGATTGTGGCAAAGCTTGCCTCACAGGAAATACTGGCCTTGGTGTGGTGAATAAGGCTTCAGCCGGAAGCACAACAGGCTGTGGTGTGGTAAAGATGGCAGCTTCCTCCTGCGTATAGTTACAACTCTATGCAACTGTCCTAGGGAGGAAAGACTCACTGCTCACCACTCAAACAGTCGACACTAATAAAAAGTTTGTTTTGGATGATTTTTGTCCAATTCATCCCTAACCCTAACCCTAACCCATAAACCCTAACCCTAACCGTAACCCTATCCATAACCCTAAACCCTAACCCTAACCCTAACTCTAACCCATAAACCCTATCCCTAACCCTAACCCTATCCATAACCCTAAACCCTAACCCTAACCCTAACCCTAACCCTAAACTCTAACCCTAACCCTAACCCTAAAC
This sequence comes from Neolamprologus brichardi, assembly GCF_056152115.1. Classification (NCBI taxonomy): domain Eukaryota; kingdom Metazoa; phylum Chordata; class Actinopteri; order Cichliformes; family Cichlidae; genus Neolamprologus; species Neolamprologus brichardi. Next base: position 15,028,482 of record NC_142105.1, on the reverse strand, counting down.
CATAAACCCTAACCCTAACCATAACCCTATCCATAACCCTAAACCCTAACCCTAACCCTAACCCTATTCATAACCCTAAACCCTAACCCTAACCCTAACCCTATCCATAACCCTAAACCCTAACCCTAACCCTAACCCTAAACTCTAACCCTAACCCTAACCCATAAACCCTAACCCTAACCCTAACCCTATCCATAACCCTAAACCCTAACCCTAACCCTAACCCTAAACTCTAACCCTAACCCTAACCCTAACCCTACTAATAAAAAGTTTGTTTTGGATGATTTTTGTCCAATTCATCCCTAACCCTAACCCTAACCCATAAACCCTAACCCTAACCCTATCCATAACCCTAAACCCTAACCCTAACCCTAACCCTAACCCTAAACTCTAACCCTAACCCTAACCCCTAACCCTAACCCTAACCCTAACCCTAACCCTACTAATAAAAAGTTTGTTTTGGATGATTTTTGTCCAATTCATCCCTAACCCTAACCCTAACCCATAAACCCTAACCCTAACCCTAACCCTATCCATAACCCTAAACCCTAACCCTAACCCTAACCCTAAACTCTAACCCTAACCCTAACCCTAACCCTACTAATAAAAAGTTTGTTTTGGATGATTTTTGTCCAATTCATCCCTAACCCTAACCCTAACCCATAAACCCTAACCCTAACCCTAACCCTATCCATAACCGTAAACCCTAACCCTAACCCTAACCCTAAACTCCAACCCTAACCCTAACCCTAACCCTACTAATAAAAAGTTTGTTTTGGATGATTTTTGTCCAATTCATTCCTAACCCTAACCCTAACCCATAAACCCTAACCCTAACCCTAACCCTATCCATAACCCTAAACCCTAACCCTAACCCTAACCCTAAACTCTAACCCTAACCCTAACCCTAACCCTAAACCCTAACCCTAACCCTAACCCTATCCATAACCCTAAACCCTAACCCTAACCCTAACCCTATTCA
>NC_142105.1:14955000-15020000 GCF_056152115.1 Neolamprologus brichardi | reverse complement strand
AACCCTAACCCTAACCCATAAACCCTAACCCTAACCCTATCCATAACCCTAAACCCTAACCCTAACCCTAACCCTAACCCTAAACTCTAACCCTAACCCTAACCCTAACCCTACTAATAAAAAGTTTGTTTTGGATGATTTTTGTCCAATTCATCCCTAACCCTAACCCTAACCCATAAACCCTAACCCTAACCCTAACCCTAACCCTATCCATAACCCTAAACCCTAACCCTAACCCTAAACTCTAACCCTAACCCTAACCCTAACCCTAACCCTAAGTCAGCAGCACAGGCAATGATTGTGGCAAAGCTTGCCTCAAAGGAAATACTGGCCTTGGTGTGGTGAATAAGGCTTCAGCCAGAAGCACAACAGGCTGTGGTGTGGTAAAGATGGCAGCTTCCTCCTGCGTATAGTTACAACTCTATGCAACTGTCCTAGGGAGGAAAGACACACTGCTCACCACTCAAACAGTCGACACTAATAAAAAGTTTGTTTTGGATGATTTTTGTCCAATTCATCCCTAACCCTAACCCTAACCCATAAACCCTAACCCTAATCGTAACCCTATCCATAACCCTAAACCCTAACCCTAACCCTAACTCTAACCCATAAACCCTAACCCTAACCCTAACCCTATCCATAACCCTAAACCCTAACCCTAACCCTAACCCTAACCCTAAACTCTAACCCTAACCCTAACCCTAAACCATAAACCCTAACCCTAACCATAACCCTATCCATAACCCTAAACCCTAACCCTAACCCTAACCCTATTCATAACCCTAAACCCTAACCCTAACCCTAACCCTATCCATAACCCTAAACCCTAACCCTAACCCTATCCCTAAACTCTAACCCTAACCCTAACCCATAAACCCTAACCCTAACCCTAACCCTAACCCTACTAATAAAAAGTTTGTTTTGGATGATTTTTTTCCAATTCATCCCTAACCCTAACCCTAACCCATAAACCCTAACTCTAACCCTATCCATAACCCTAAACCCTAACCCTAACCCTAAACTCTAACCCTAACCCTAACCCCTAACCCTAACCCTAACCCTACTAATAAAAAGTTTGTTTTGGATGATTTTTGTCCAATTCATCCCTAACCCTAACCCTAACCCATAAACCCTAACCCTAACCCTAACCCTAACCCTATCCATAACCCTAAACCCTAACCCTAACCCTAACCCTAAACTCTAACCCTAACCCTAACCCTAACCCTACTAATAAAAAGTTTGTTTTGGATGATTTTTGTCCAATTCATCCCTAACCCTAACCCTAACCCATAAACCCTAACCCTAACCCTAACCCTAACCCTATCCATAACCCTAAACCCTAACCCTAACCCTAACCCTAAACTCTAACCCTAACCCTAACCCTAAACCCTAACCCTAACCCTAACCCTATCCATAACCCTAAACCCTAACCCTAACCCTAACCCTAAACTCCAACCCTAACCCTAACCCTAACCCTACTAATAAAAAGTTTGTTTTGGATGATTTTTGTCCAATTCATTCCTAACCCTAACCCTAACCCATAAACCCTAACCCTAACCCTAACCCTAACCCTATCCATAACCCTAAACCCTAACCCTAACCCTAACCCTAAACTCTAACCCTAACCCTAACCCTAAACCCTAACCCTAACCCTAACCCTAACCCTATCCATAACCCTAAACCCTAACCCTAACCCTAACCCTATTCATAACCCTAAACTCTAACCCTAACCCTAACCCTAAGTCAGCAGCACAGGCAATGATTGTGGCAAAGCTTGCCTCACAGGAAATACTGGCCTTGGTGTGGTGAATAAGGCTTCAGCCAGAAGCACAACAGGCTGTGGTGTGGTAAAGATGGCAGCTTCCTCCTGCGTATAGTTACAACTCTATGCAACTGTCCTAGGGAGGAAAGACTCACTGCTCACCACTCAAACAGTCGACACTAATAAAAAGTTTGTTTTGGATGATTTTTGTCCAATTCATCCCTAACCCTAACCCTAACCCATAAACCCTAACCCTAACCCTAACCCTAACCCTATCCATAACCCTAAACCCTAACCCTAACCCTAACCCTAACCCTAAATTCTAACCCTAACCCTAACCCATAAACCCTAACCCTAACCCTATCCATAACCCTAAACCCTAACCCTAACCCTAACCCTAACCCTAAACTCTAACCCTAACCCTAACCCTAACCCTACTAATAAAAAGTTTGTTTTGGATGATTTTTGTCCAATTCATCCCTAACCCTAACCCTAACCCATAAACCCTAACCCTAACCCTAACCCTATCCATAACCCTAAACCCTAACCCTAACCCTAAACTCTAACCCTAACCCTAACCCTAAACCCTAACCCTAACCCTAACCCTATCCATAACCCTAAACCCTAACCCTAACCCTAACCCTAAACTCCAACCCTAACCCTAACCCTAACCCTACTAATAAAAAGTTTGTTTTGGATGATTTTTGTCCAATTCATTCCTAACCCTAACCCTAACCCATAAACCCTAACCCTAACCCTAACCCTAACCCTAACCCTATCCATAACCCTAAACCCTAACCCTAACCCTAACCCTAAACTCTAACCCTAACCCTAACCCTAAACCCTAACCCTAACCCTAACCCTAACCCTATCCATAACCCTAAACCCTAACCCTAACCCTAACCCTATTCATAACCCTAAACTCTAACCCTAACCCTAACCCTAAGTCAGCAGCACAGGCAATGATTGTGGCAAAGCTTGCCTCACAGGAAATACTGGCCTTGGTGTGGTGAATAAGGCTTCAGCCAGAAGCACAACAGGCTGTGGTGTGGTAAAGATGGCAGCTTCCTCCTGCGTATAGTTACAACTCTATGCAACTGTCCTAGGGAGGAAAGACTCACTGCTCACCACTCAAACAGTCGACACTAATAAAAAGTTTGTTTTGGATGATTTTTGTCCAATTCATCCCTAACCCTAACCCTAACCCATAAACCCTAACCCTAACCCTAACCCTAACCCTATCCATAACCCTAAACCCTAACCCTAACCCTAACCCTAACCCTAAACTCTAACCCTAACCCTAACCCATAAACCCTAACCCTAACCCTATCCATAACCCTAAACCCTAACCCTAACCCTAACCCTAACCCTAACCCTACTAATAAAAAGTTTGTTTTGGATGATTTTTGTCCAATTCATCCCTAACCCTAACCCTAACCCATAAACCCTAACCCTAACCCTAACCCTATCCATAACCCTAAACCCTAACCCTAACCCTAAACTCTAACCCTAACCCTAACCCTAAACCCTAACCCTAACCCTAACCCTAACCCTATCCATAACCCTAAACCCTAATCCTAACCCTAACCCTATTCATAACCCTAAACTCTAACCCTAACCCTAACCCTAAGTCAGCAGCACAGGCAATGATTGTGGCAAAGCTTGCCTCAAAGGAAATACTGGCCTTGGTGTGGTGAATAAGGCTTCAGCCAGAAGCACAACAGGCTGTGGTGTGGTAAAGATGGCAGCTTCCTCCTGCGTATAGTTACAACTCTATGCAACTGTCCTAGGGAGGAAAGACTCACTGCTCACCACTCAAACAGTCGACACTAATAAAAAGTTTGTTTTGGATGATTTTTGTCCAATTCATCCCTAACCCTAACCCTAACCCATAAACCCTAACCCTAACCCTAACCCTATCCATAACCCTAAACCCTAACCCTAACCCTAACCCTAACCCTAAACTCTAACCCTAACCCTAACCCATAAACCCTAACCCTAACCCTATCCATAACCCTAAACCCTAACCCTAACCCTAACCCTAACCCTAAACTCTAACCCTAACCCTAACCCTAACCCTACTAATAAAAAGTTTGTTTTGGATGATTTTTGTCCAATTCATCCCTAACCCTAACCCTAACCCATAAACCCTAACCCTAACCCTAACCCTATCCATAACCCTAAACCCTAACCCTAACCCTAAACTCTAACCCTAACCCTAACCCTAACCCTAACCCTAAGTCAGCAGCACAGGCAATGATTGTGGCAAAGCTTGCCTCAAAGGAAATACTGGCCTTGGTGTGGTGAATAAGGCTTCAGCCAGAAGCACAACAGGCTGTGGTGTGGTAAAGATGGCAGCTTCCTCCTGCGTATAGTTACAACTCTATGCAACTGTCCTAGGGAGGAAAGACACACTGCTCACCACTCAAACAGTCGACACTAATAAAAAGTTTGTTTTGGATGATTTTTGTCCAATTCATCCCTAACCCTAACCCTAACCCATAAACCCTAACCCTAATCATAACCCTATCCATAACCCTAAACCCTAACCCTAACCCTAACTCTAACCCATAAACCCTAACCCTAACCCTAACCCTATCCATAACCCTAAACCCTAACCCTAACCCTAACCCTAACCCTAAACTCTAACCCTAACCCTAACCCTAAACCATAAACCCTAACCCTAACCATAACCCTATCCATAACCCTAAACCCTAACCCTAACCCTAACCCTATTCATAACCCTAAACCCTAACCCTAACCCTAACCCTAAACCCTAACCCTAACCCTATCCCTAAACTCTAACCCTAACCCTAACCCATAAACCCTAACCCTAACCCTAACCCTAACCCTACTAATAAAAAGTTTGTTTTGGATGATTTTTGTCCAATTCATCCCTAACCCTAACCCTAACCCATAAACCCTAACCCTAACCCTAACCCTAACCCTATCCATAACCCTAAACCCTAACCCTAACCCTAACCCTAAACTCTAACCCTAACCCTAACCCTAACCCTACTAATAAAAAGTTTGTTTTGGATGATTTTTGTCCAATTCATCCCTAACCCTAACCCTAACCCATAAACCCTAACCCTAACCCTAACCCTAACCCTATCCATAACCCTAAACCCTAACCCTAACCCTAACCCTATTCATAACCCTAAACTCTAACCCTAACCCTAACCCTAAGTCAGCTGCACAGGCAATGATTGTGGCAAAGCTTGCCTCAAAGGAAATACTGGCCTTGGTGTGGTGAATAAGGCTTCAGCCAGAAGCACAACAGACTGTGGTGTGGTAAAGATGGCAGCTTCCTCCTGCGTATAGTTACAACTCTATGCAACTGTCCTAGGGAGGAAAGACTCACTGCTCACCACTCAAACAGTCGACACTAATAAAAAGTTTGTTTTGGATGATTTTTGTCCAATTCATCCCTAACCCTAACCCTAACCCATAAACCCTAACCCTAACCCTAACCCTATCCATAACCCTAAACCCTAACCCTAACCCTAACCCTAACCCTAAACTCTAACCCTAACCCTAACCCATAAACCCTAACCCTAACCTTAACCCTATCCATAACCCTAAACCCTAACCCTAACCCTAACCCTAAACTCTAACCCTAACCCTAACCCTAACCCTACTAATAAAAAGTTTGTTTTGGATGATTTTTGTCCAATTCATCCCTAACCCTAACCCTAACCCATAAACCCTAACCCTAACCCTAACCCTATCCATAACCCTAAACCCTAACCCTAACCCTAAACTCTAACCCTAACCCTAACCCTAAACCCTAACCCTAACCCTAACCCTAACCCTATCCAAAACCCTAAACCCTAATCCTAACCCTAACCCTATTCATAACCCTAAACTCTAACCCTAACCCTAACCCTAAGTCAGCAGCACAGGCAATGATTGTGGCAAAGCTTGCCTCAAAGGAAATACTGGCCTTGGTGTGGTGAATAAGGCTTCAGCCAGAAGCACAACAGGCTGTGGTGTGGTAAAGATGGCAGCTTCCTCCTGCGTATAGTTACAACTCTATGCAACTGTCCTAGGGAGGAAAGACTCACTGCTCACCACTCAAACAGTCGACACTAATAAAAAGTTTGTTTTGGATGATTTTTGTCCAATTCATCCCTAACCCTAACCCTAACCCATAAACCCTAACCCTAACCCTAACCCTATCCATAACCCTAAACCCTAACCCTAACCCTAACCCTAACCCTAAACTCTAACCCTAACCCTAACCCATAAACCCTAACCCTAACCCTATCCATAACCCTAAACCCTAACCCTAACCCTAACCCTAACCCTAAACTCTAACCCTAACCCTAACCCTAACCCTACTAATAAAAAGTTTGTTTTGGATGATTTTTGTCCAATTCATCCCTAACCCTAACCCTAACCCATAAACCCTAACCCTAACCCTAACCCTATCCATAACCCTAAACCCTAACCCTAACCCTAAACTCTAACCCTAACCCTAACCCTAACCCTAACCCTAAGTCAGCAGCACAGGCAATGATTGTGGCAAAGCTTGCCTCAAAGGAAATACTGGCCTTGGTGTGGTGAATAAGGCTTCAGCCAGAAGCACAACAGGCTGTGGTGTGGTAAAGATGGCAGCTTCCTCCTGCGTATAGTTACAACTCTATGCAACTGTCCTAGGGAGGAAAGACACACTGCTCACCACTCAAACAGTCGACACTAATAAAAAGTTTGTTTTGGATGATTTTTGTCCAATTCATCCCTAACCCTAACCCTAACCCATAAACCCTAACACTAATCGTAACCCTATCCATAACCCTAAACCCTAACCCTAACCCTAACTCTAACCCATAAACCCTAACCCTAACCCTAACCCTATCCATAACCCTAAACCCTAACCCTAACCCTAACCCTAACCCTAAACTCTAACCCTAACCCTAACCCTAAACCATAAACCCTAACCCTAACCATAACCCTATCCATAACCCTAAACCCTAACCCTAACCCTAACCCTATTCATAACCCTAAACCCTAACCCTAACCCTAACCCTATCCATAACCCTAAACCCTAACCCTAACCCTATCCCTAAACTCTAACCCTAACCCTAACCCATAAACCCTAACCCTAACCCTAACCCTAACCCTACTAATAAAAAGTTTGTTTTGGATGATTTTTTTCCAATTCATCCCTAACCCTAACCCTAACCCATAAACCCTAACTCTAACCCTATCCATAACCCTAAACCCTAACCCTAACCCTAAACTCTAACCCTAACCCTAACCCCTAACCCTAACCCTAACCCTACTAATAAAAATTTTGTTTTGGATGATTTTTGTCCAATTCATCCCTAACCCTAACCCTAACCCATAAACCCTAACCCTAACCCTAACCCTAACCCTATCCATAACCCTAAACCCTAACCCTAACCCTAACCCTAAACTCTAACCCTAACCCTAACCCTAACCCTACTAATAAAAAGTTTGTTTTGGATGATTTTTGTCCAATTCATCCCTAACCCTAACCCTAACCCATAAACCCTAACCCTAACCCTAACCCTAACCCTATCCATAACCCTAAACCCTAACCCTAACCCTAACCCTAAACTCTAACCCTAACCCTAACCCTAAACCCTAACCCTAACCCTAACCCTATCCATAACCCTAAACCCTAACCCTAACCCTAACCCTAAACTCCAACCCTAACCCTAACCCTAACCCTACTAATAAAAAGTTTGTTTTGGATGATTTTTGTCCAATTCATTCCTAACCCTAACCCTAACCCATAAACCCTAACCCTAACCCTAACCCTAACCCTATCCATAACCCTAAACCCTAACCCTAACCCTAACCCTAAACTCTAACCCTAACCCTAACCCTAAACCCTAACCCTAACCCTAACCCTAACCCTATCCATAACCCTAAACCCTAACCCTAACCCTAACCCTATTCATAACCCTAAACTCTAACCCTAACCCTAACCCTAAGTCAGCAGCACAGGCAATGATTGTGGCAAAGCTTGCCTCACAGGAAATACTGGCCTTGGTGTGGTGAATAAGGCTTCAGCCAGAAGCACAACAGGCTGTGGTGTGGTAAAGATGGCAGCTTCCTCCTGCGTATAGTTACAACTCTATGCAACTGTCCTAGGGAGGAAAGACTCACTGCTCACCACTCAAACAGTCGACACTAATAAAAAGTTTGTTTTGGATGATTTTTGTCCAATTCATCCCTAACCCTAACCCTAACCCATAAACCCTAACCCTAACCCTAACCCTAACCCTATCCATAACCCTAAACCCTAACCCTAACCCTAACCCTAACCCTAAACTCTAACCCTAACCCTAACCCATAAACCCTAACCCTAACCCTATCCATAACCCTAAACCCTAACCCTAACCCTAACCCTAAACTCTAACCCTAACCCTAACCCTAACCCTACTAATAAAAAGTTTGTTTTGGATGATTTTTGTCCAATTCATCCCTAACCCTAACCCTAACCCATAAACCCTAACCCTAACCCTAACCCTATCCATAACCCTAAACCCTAACCCTAACCCTAAACTCTAACCCTAACCCTAACCCTAACCCTAACCCTAAGTCAGCAGCACAGGCAATGATTGTGGCAAAGCTTGCCTCACAGGAAATACTGGCCTTGGTGTGGTGAATAAGGCTTCAGCCAGAAGCACAACAGGCTGTGGTGTGGTAAAGATGGCAGCTTCCTCCTGCGTATAGTTACAACTCTATGCAACTGTCCTAGGGAGGAAAGACTCACTGCTCACCACTCAAACAGTCGGCACTAATAAAAAGTTTGTTTTGGATGATTTTTGTCCAATTCATCCCTAACCCTAACCCTAACCCATAAACCCTAACCCTAATCGTAACCCTATCCATAACCCTAAACCCTAACCCTAACCCTAACTCTAACCCATAAACCCTAACCCTAACCCTAACCCTATCCATAACCCTAAACCCTAACCCTAACCCTAACCCTAACCCTAAACTCTAACCCTAACCCTAACCCTAACCGCTAACCCTAACCCTAACCCTAAACCTAACCCTACTAATAAAAAGTTTGTTTTGGATGATTTTTGTCCAATTCATCCCTAACCCTAACCCTAACCCATAAACCCTAACCCTAACCCTAACCCTATCCATAACCCTAAACCCTAACCCTAACCCTAACCCTAAACTCTAACCCTAACCCTAACCCTAACCCTACTAATAAAAAGTTTGTTTTGGATGATTTTTGTCCAATTCATCCCTAACCCTAACCCTAACCCATAAACCCTAACCCTAACCCTAACCCTAACCCTATCCATAACCCTAAACCCTAACCCTAACCCTAACCCTAACCCTAAACTCTAACCCTAACCCTAACCCTAAACCCTAACCCTAACCCTAACCCTATCCATAACCCTAAACCCTAACCCTAACCCTAAACTCTAACCCTAACCCTAACCCTAACCCTAACCCTATTCATAACCCTAAACTCTAACCCTAACCCTAACCCTAAGTCAGCAGCACAGGCAATGATTGTGGCAAAGCTTGCCTCACAGGAAATACTGGCCTTGGTGTGGTGAGTAAGGCTTCAGCCAGAAGCACAACAGGCTGTGGTGTGGTAAAGATGGCAGCTTCCTCCTGCGTATAGTTACAACTCTATGCAACTGTCCTAGGGAGGAAAGACTCACTGCTCACCACTCAAACAGTCGACACTAATAAAAAGTTTGTTTTGGATGATTTTTGTCCAATTCATCCCTAACCCTAACCCTAACCCATAAACCCTAACCCTAACCCTAACCCTATCCATAACCCTAAACCCTAACCCTAACCCTAACCCTAAACTCTAACCCTAACCCTAACCCATAAACCCTAACCCTAACCCTATCCATAACCCTAAACCCTAACCCTAACCCTAACCCTAACCCTAAATTCTAACCCTAACCCTAACCCTAAACCCTAACCCTAACCCTAACCCTAACCCTATCCATAACCCTAAACCCTAACCCTAACCCTAACCCTATTCATAACCCTAAACCCTAACCCTAACCCTAACCCTTTCCATAACCCTAAACCCTAACCCTAACCCTATCCCTAAACTCTAACCCTAACCCTAACCCATAAACCCTAACCCTAACCCTAACCCTAACCCTACTAATAAAAAGTTTGTTTTGGATGATATTTGTCCAATTCATCCCTAACCCTAACCCTAACCCATAAACCCTAACCCTAACCCTATCCATAACCCTAAACCCTAACCCTAACCCTAACCCTATTCATAACCCTAAACCCTAACCCTAACCCTAACCCTAACCCTAAACCCTAACCCTAACCCTAACCCTAACCCTAAACTCTAACCCTAACCCTAACCCATAAACCCTAACCCTAACCCTAACCCTAAACTCTAACCCTAACCCTAACCCTAACCCTACTAATAAAAAGTTTGTTTTGGATGATTTTTGTCCAATTCATCCCTAACCCTAACCCTAACCCATAAACCCTAACCCTAACCCTATCCATAACCCTAACCCTAACCCTAACCCTAACCCTAACCCTAAACTCTAACCCTAACCCTAACCCTAAACCCTAACCCTAACCCTAACCCTATCCATAACCCTAAACCCTAACCCTAACCCTAACCCTATCCATAACCCTAAACCCTAACCCTAACCCTAACCCTATTCATAACCCTAAACTCTAACCCTAACCCTAACCCTAAGTCAGCAGCACAGGCAATGATTGTGGCAAAGCTTGCCTCACAGGAAATACTGGCCTTGGTGTGGTGAATAAGGCTTCAGCCAGAAGCACAACAGGCTGTGGTGTGGTAAAGATGGCAGCTTCCTCCTGCGTATAGTTACAACTCTATGCAACTGTCCTAGGGAGGAAAGACTCACTGCTCACCACTCAAACAGTCGACACTAATAAAAAGTTTGTTTTGGATGATTTTTGTCCAATTCATCCCTAACCCTAACCCTAACCCATAAACCCTAACCCTAACCCTAACCCTAACCCTATCCATAACCGTAAACTCTAACCCTAACCCTAACCCTAACCCTAAACTCTAACCCTAGTTTGTTTTGGATGATTTTTGTCCCATTCATCCCTAACCCTAACCCTAACCCATAAACCCTAACCCTAACCCTAACCCTAACCCTATCCATAACCCTAAACCCTAACCCTAACCCTAACCCTAAACTCTAACCCTAACCCTAACCCTAACCCTAAACCATAAACCCTAACCCTAACCATAACCCTATCCATAACCCTAAACCCTCACTTTAACCCTAACCCTATTCATAACCCTAAACCCTAACCCTAACCCTAACCCTAAACCCTAACCCTAACCCTAACCCTAAACTCTAACCCTAACCCTAACCCATAAACCCTAACCCTAACCCTAACCCTAACCCTAAACTCTAACCCTAACCCTAACCCTAACCCTACTAATAAAAAGTTTGTTTTGGATGATTTTTGTCCAATTCATCCCTAACCCTAACCCTAACCCATAAACCCTAACTCTAACCCTATCCATAACCCTAAACCCTAACCCTAACCCTAACCCTAAACTCTAACCCTAACCCTAACCCTAAACCCTAACCCTAACCCTATCCATAACCCTAAACCCTAACCCTAACCCTAACCCTATTCATAACCCTAATCTCTAACCCTAACCCTAACCCTAAGTCAGCAGCACAGGCAATGATTGTGGCAAAGCTTGCCTCACAGGAAATACTGGCCTTGGTGTGGTGAATAAGGCTTCAGCCAGAAGCACAACAGGCTGTGGTGTGGTAAAGATGGCAGCTTCCTCCCGCGTATAGTTACAACTCTATGCAACTGTCCTAGGGAGGAAAGACTCACTGCTCACCACTCAAACAGTCGACACTAATAAAAAGTTTGTTTTGGATGATTTTTGTCCAATTCATCCCTAACCCTAACCCTAACCCATAAACCCTAACCCTAACCCTAACCCTAACCCTAACCCTATCCATAACCGTAAACCCTAACCCTAACCCTAACCCTAACCCTAACCCTACTAATAAAAAGTTTGTTTTGGATGATTTTTGTCCAATTCATCCCTAACCCTAACCCTAACCCATAAACCCTAACCCTAACCCTAACCCTAACCCTATCCATAACCCTAAACCCTAACCCTAACCCTAACCCTAACCCTGAACTCTAACCCTAACCCTAACCCTAAACCCTAACCCTAACCCTATCCATAACCCTAAACCCTCACCCTAACCCTAACCCTATTCATAACCCTAAACTCTAACCCTAACCCTAACCCTAAGTCAGCAGCACAGGCAATGATTGTGGCAAAGCTTGCCTCAAAGGAAATACTGGCCTTGGTGTGGTGAATAAGGCTTCAGCCAGAAGCACAACAGGCTGTGGTGTGGTAAAGATGGCAGCTTCCTCCTGCGTATAGTTACAACTCTATGCAACTGTCCTAGGGAGGAAAGACTCACTGCTCACCACTCAAACAGTCGACACTAATAAAAAGTTTGTTTTGGATGATTTTTGTCCAATTCATCCCTAACCCTAACCCTAACCCATAAACCCTAACCCTAACCCTAACCCTATCCATAACCCTAAACCCTAACCCTAACCCTAACCCTAAACTCTAACCCTAACCCTAACCCATAAACCCTAACCCTAACCCTATCCATAACCCTAAACCCTAACCCTAACCCTAACCCTAACCCTAAACTCTAACCCTAACCATAACCCTAACCCTACTAATAAAAAGTTTGTTTTGGATGATTTTTGTCCAATTCATCCCTAACCCTAACCCTAACCCATAAACCCTAACCCTAACCCTAACCCTAACCCTATCCATAACCCTAAACCCTAACCCTAACCCTAACCCTAAATTCTAATCCTAACCCTAACCCTAAACCCTAACCCTAACCCTATCCATAACCCTAAACCCTAACCCTAACCTTAACCCTATTCATAACCCTAAACTCTAACCCTAACCCTAACCCTAAGTCAGCAGCACAGGCAATGATTGTGGCAAAGCTTGCCTCACAGGAAATACTGGCCTTGGTGTGGTGAATAAGGCTTCAGCCAGAAGCACAACAGGCTGTGGTGTGGTAAAGATGGCAGCTTCCTCCTGCGTATATTTACAACTCTATGCAACTGTCCTAGGGAGGAAAGACTCACTGCTCACCACTCAAACAGTCGACACTAATAAAAAGTTTGTTTTGGATGATTTTTGTCCAATTCATCCCTAACCCTAACCCTAACCCATAAACCCTAACCCTAACCCTAACCCTATCCATAACCCTAAACCCTAACCCTAACCCTAACCCTAACCCTAAACTCTAACCCTAACCCTAACCCATAAACCCTAACCCTAACCCTAACCCTATCCATAACCCTAAACCCTAACCCTAACCCTAACCCTAACCCTAAACTCTAACCCTAACCCTAACCCTAACCCTACTAATAAAAAGTTTGTTTTGGATGATTTTTGTCCAATTCATCCCTAACCCTAACCCTAACCCATAAACCCTAACCCTAACCCTAACCCTATCCATAACCCTAAACCCTAACCCTAACCCTAAACTCTAACCCTAACCCTAACCCTAAACCCTAACCCTAACCCTAACCCTAACCCTATCCATAACCCTAAACCCTAACCCTAACCCTAACCCTATTCATAGCCCTAAACTCTAACCCTAACCCTAACCCTAAGTCAGCAGCACAGGCAATGATTGTGGCAAAGCTTGCCTCAAAGGAAATACTGGCCCTGGTGTGGTGAATAAGGCTTCAGCCAGAAGCACAACAGGCTGTGGTGTGGTAAAGATGGCAGCTTCCTCCTGCGTATAGTTACAACTCTATGCAACTGTCCTAGGGAGAAAAGACTCACTGCTCACCACTCAAACAGTCGACACTAATAAAAAGTTTGTTTTGGATGATTTTTGTCCAATTCATCCCTAACCCTAACCCTAACCCATAAACCCTAACCCTAACCGTAACCCTATCCATAACCCTAAACCCTAACCCTAACCCTAACTCTAACCCATAAACCCTATCCCTAACCCTAACCCTATCCATAACCCTAAACCCTAACCCTAACCCTAACCCTAACCCTAAACTCTAACCCTAACCCTAACCCTAAACCATAAACCCTAACCCTAACCATAACCCTATCCATAACCCTAAACCATAACCCTAACCCTAACCCTATTCATAACCCTAAACCCTAACCCTAACCCTAACCCTATCCATAACCCTAAACCCTAACCCTAACCCTAACCCTAAACTCTAACCCTAACCCTAACCCATAAACCCTAACCCTAACCCTAACCCTATCCATAACCCTAAACCCTAACCCTAACCCTAACCCTAAACTCTAACCCTAACCCTAACCCTAACACTACTAATAAAAAGTTTGTTTTGGATGATTTTTGTCCAATTCATCCCTAACCCTAACCCTAACCCATAAACCCTAACCCTAACCCTAACCCTAACCCTATCCATAACCGTAAACCCTAACCCTAACCCTAACCCTAACCCTATCCATAACCCTAAACCCTAACCCTAACCCTAACCCTAAACTCCAAACCTAACCCTAACCCTAACCCTACTAATAAAAAGTTTGTTTTGGATGATTTTTGTCCAATTCATTCCTAACCCTAACCCTAACCCATAAACCCTAACCCTAACCCTAACCCTATCCATAACCCTAAACCCTAACCCTAACCCTAACCCTAAACTCTAACCCTAACCCTAACCCTAAACCCTAACCCTAACCCTAACCCTATCCATAACCCTAAACCCTAACCCTAACCCTAACCCTATTCATAACCCTAAACTCTAACCCTAACCCTAACCCTAAGTCAGCAGCACAGGCAATGATTGTGGCAAAGCTTGCCTCACAGGAAATACTGGCCTTGGTGTGGTGAATAAGGCTTCAGCCAGAAGCACAACAGGCTGTGGTGTGGTAAAGATGGCAGCTTCCTCCTGCGTATAGTTACAACTCTATGCAACTGTCCTAGGGAGGAAAGACTCACTGCTCACCACTCAAACAGTCGACACTAATAAAAAGTTTGTTTTGGATGATTTTTGTCCAATTCATCCCTAACCCTAACCCTAACCCATAAACCCTAACCCTAACCCTAACCCTATCCATAACCCTAAACCCTAACCCTAACCCTAACCCTAACCCTAAACTCTAACCCTAGTTTGTTTTGGATGATTTTTGTCCCATTCATCCCTAACCCTAAACCTAACCCATAAACCCTAACCCTAACCCTAACCCTATCCATAACCCTAAACCCTAACCCTAACCCTAACCCTAAACTCTAACCCTAACCCTAACCCATAAACCCTAACCCTAACCCTAACCCTATCCATAACCCTAACCCTAACCCTAAAGATGGCAGCTTCCTCCTGCGTATAGTTACAACTCTATGCAACTGTCCTAGGGAGGAAAGACTCACTGCTCACCACTCAAACAGTCGACACTAATAAAAAGTTTGTTTTGGATGATTTTTGTCCAATTCATCCCTAACCCTAACCCTAACCCATAAACCCTAACCCTAACCCTAACCCTAACCCTATCCATAACCCTAAACCCTAACCCTAACCCTAACCCTAACCCTAAACTCTAACCCTAGTTTGTTTTGGATGATTTTTGTCCCATTCATCCCTAACCCTAACCCTAACCCATAAACCCTAACCCTAACCCTAACCCTATCCATAACCCTAAACCCTAACCCTAACCCTAACCCTAAACTCTAACCCTAACCCTAACCCTAACCCTAAACCATAAACCCTAACCCTAACCATAACCCTATCCATAACCCTAAACCCTAACCCTAACCCTAACCCTATTCATAACCCTAAACCCTAACCCTAACCCTAACCCTAACCCTAAACCCTAACCCTAACCCTAAACTCTAACCCTAACCCTAACCCATAAACCCTAACCCTAACCCTAACCCTAACCCTAACCCTAACTCTAACCCTAACCCTAACCCTAACCCTAACCCTACTAATAAAAAGTTTGTTTTGGATGATTTTTGTCCAATTCATCCCTAACTCCAACCCTAACCCATAAACCCTAACCCTAACCCTAACCCTATCCATAACCCTAAACCCTAACCCTAACCCTAACCCTAAACTCTAACCCTAACCCTAACCCTAAACCCTAACCCTAACCCTAACCCTATCCATAACCCTAAACCCTAACCCTAACCCTAACCCTATCCATAACCCTAAACCCTAACCCTAACCCTAACCCTATTCATAACCCTAAACCCTAACCCTAACCCTAACCCTATTCATAACCCTAAACTCTAACCCTAACCCTAACCCTAAGTCAGCAGCACAGGCAATGATTGTGGCAAAGCTTGCCTCACAGGAAATACTGGCCTTGGTGTGGTGAATAAGGCTTCAGCCAGAAGCACAACAGGCTGTGGTGTGGTAAAGATGGCAGCTTCCTCCTGCGTATAGTTACAACTCTATGCAACTGTCCTAGGGAGGAAAGACTCACTGCTCACCACTCAAACAGTCGACACTAATAAAAAGTTTGTTTTGGATGATTTTTGTCCAATTCATCCCTAACCCTAACCCTAACCCATAAACCCTAACCCTAACCATAACCCTATCCATAACCCTAACCCATAACCCTAAACCCTAACCCTAACCCTAACCCTATTCATAACCCTAAACTCTAACCCTAACCCTAACCCTAAGTCAGCAGCACAGGCAATGATTGTGGCAAAGCTTGCCTCACAGGAAATACTGGCCTTGGTGTGGTGAATAAGGCTTCAGCCAGAAGAAAAACAGGCTGTGGTGTGGTAAAGATGGCAGCTTCCTCCTGCGTATAGTTACAACTCTATGCAACTGTCCTAGGCAGGAAAGACTCACTGCTCACCACTCAAACAGTCGACACTAATAAAAAGTTTTTTTTGGATGATTTTTGTCCAATTCATCCCTAACCCTAACCCTAACCCATAAACCCTAACCCTAACCCTAACCCTATCCATAACCCTAAACCCTAACCCTAACCCTAACCCTAACCCTAACCCTAAACTCTAACCCTAGTTTGTTTTGGATGATTTTTGTCCCATTCATCCCTAACCCTAACCCTAACCCATAAACCCTAACCCTAACCCTAACCCTATCCATAACCCTAAACCCTAACCCTAACCCTAACCCTAAACTCTAACCCTAACCCTAACCCTAACCCTAACTCTAACCCTAACCCTAACCCTAAACCCTAACCCTAACCCTAACCCTATCCATAACCCTAAACCCTAACCCTAACCCTAACCCTATCCATAACCCTAAACCCTAACCCTAACCCTAACCCTATTCATAACCCTAAACCCTAACCCTAACCCAAACCCTATTCATAACCCTAAACTCTAACCCTAACCCTAACCCTAAGTCAGCAGCACAGGCAATGATTGTGGCAAAGCTTGCCTCACAGGAAATACTGGCCTTGGTGTGGTGAATAAGGCTTCAGCCAGAAGCACAACAGGCTGTGGTGTGGTAAAGATGGCAGCTTCCTCCTGCGTATAGTTACAACTCTATGCAACTGTCCTAGGGAGGAAAGACTCACTGCTCACCACTCAAACAGTCGACACTAATAAAAAGTTTGTTTTGGATGATTTTTGTCCAATTCATCCCTAACCCTAACCCTAACCCGTAAACCCTAACCCTAACCATAACCCTATCCATAACCCTAACCCATAACCCTAAACCCTAACCCTAACCCTATTCATAACCCTAAACTCTAACCCTAACCCTAACCCTAAGTCAGCAGCACAGGCAATGATTGTGGCAAAGCTTGCCTCACAGGAAATACTGGCCTTGGTGTGGTGAATAAGGCTTCAGCCAGAAGAAAAACAGGCTGTGGTGTGGTAAAGATGGCAGCTTCCTCCTGCGTATAGTTACAACTCTATGCAACTGTCCTAGGCAGGAAAGACTCACTGCTCACCACTCAAACAGTCGACACTAATAAAAAGTTTTTTTTGGATGATTTTTGTCCAATTCATCCCTAACCCTAACCCTAACCCATAAACCCTAACCCTAACCCTAACCCTATCCATAACCCTAAACCCTAACCCTAACCCTAACCCTAACCCTAACCCTAAACTCTAACCCTAGTTTGTTTTGGATGATTTTTGTCCCATTCATCCCTAACCCTAACCCTAACCCATAAACCCTAACCCTAACCCTAACCCTATCCATAACCCTAAACCCTAACCCTAACCCTAACCCTAAACTCTAACCCTAACCCTAACCCTAAACCATAAACCCTAACCCTAACCATAACCCTATCCATAACCCTAAACCCTAACCCTAACCCTAACCCTATTCATAACCCTAACCCTAACCCATAAACCCTAACCCTAACCCTAACCCTATCCATAACCCTAAACCCTAACCCTAACCCTAACCCTAAACTCTAACCCTAACCCTAACCCTAACCCTACTAATAAAAAGTTTGTTTTGGATGATTTTTGTCCAATTCATCCCTAACTCCAACCCTAACCCATAAACCCTAACCCTAACCCTAACCCTATCCATAACCCTAAACCCTAACCCTAACCCTAACCCTAAACTCTAACCCTAACCCTAACCCTAAACCTTAACCCTAACCCTAACCCTATCCATAACCCTAAACCCTAACCCTAACCCTAACCCTATTCATAACCCTAAACTCTAACCCTAACCCTAACCCTAAGTCAGCAGCACAGGCAATGATTGTGGCAAAGCTTGCTTCACAGGAAATACTGGCCTTGGTGTGGTGAATAAGGCTTCAGCCAGAAGCACAACAGGCTGTGGTGTGGTAAAGATGGCAGCTTCCTCCTGCGTATAGTTACAACTCTATGCAACTGTCCTAGGGAGGAAAGACTCACTGCTCACCACTCAAACAGTCGACACTAATAAAAAGTTTGTTTTGGATGATTTTTGTCCAATTCATCCCTAACCCTAACCCTAACCCATAAACCCTAACCCTAACCCTAACCCTATCCATAACCCTAAACCCTAACCCTAACCCTAACCCTAACCCTAAACTCTAACCCTAGTTTGTTTTGGATGATTTTTGTCCCATTCATCCCTAACCCTAAACCTAACCCATAAACCCTAACCCTAACCCTAAACCTATCCATAACCCTAAACCCTAACCCTAACCCTAACCCTAAACTCTAACCCTAACCCTAACCCATAAACCCTAACCCTAACCCTAACCCTATCCATAACCCTAACCCTAACCCTAAAGATGGCAGCTTCCTCCTGCGTATAGTTACAACTCTATGCAACTGTCCTAGGGAGGAAAGACTCACTGCTCACCACTCAAACAGTCGACACTAATAAAAAGTTTGTTTTGGATGATTTTTGTCCAATTCATCCCTAACCCTAACCCTAACCCATAAACCCTAACCCTAACCCTAACCCTAACCCTATCCATAACCCTAAACCCTAACCCTAACCCTAACCCTAACCCTAAACTCTAACCCTAGTTTGTTTTGGATGATTTTTGTCCCATTCATCCCTAACCCTAACCCTAACCCATAAACCCTAACCCTAACCCTAACCCTATCCATAACCCTAAACCCTAACCCTAACCCTAACCCTAAACTCTAACCCTAACCCTAACCCTAACCCTAAACCATAAACCCTAACCCTAACCATAACCCTATCCATAACCCTAAACCCTAACCCTAACCCTAACCCTATTCATAACCCTAAACCCTAACCCTAACCCTAACCCTAACCCTAAACCCTAACCCTAACCCTAAACTCTAACCCTAACCCTAACCCATAAACCCTAACCCTAACCCTAACCCTAACCCTATCCATAACCCTAAACCCTAACCCTAACCCTAACCCTAAACTCTAACCCTAACCCTAACCCTAACCCTACTAATAAAAAGTTTGTTTTGGATGATTTTTGTCCAATTCATCCCTAACTCCAACCCTAACCCATAAACCCTAACCCTAACCCTAACCCTATCCATAACCCTAAACCCTAACCCTAACCCTAACCCTAAACTCTAACCCTAACCCTAACCCTAAACCCTAACCCTAACCCTAACCCTATCCATAACCCTAAACCCTAACCCTAACCCTAACCCTATCCATAACCCTAAACCCTAACCCTAACCCTAACCCTATTCATAACCCTAAACCCTAACCCTAACCCTAACCCTATTCATAACCCTAAACTCTAACCCTAACCCTAACCCTAAGTCAGCAGCACAGGCAATGATTGTGGCAAAGCTTGCCTCACAGGAAATACTGGCCTTGGTGTGGTGAATAAGGCTTCAGCCAGAAGCACAACAGGCTGTGGTGTGGTAAAGATGGCAGCTTCCTCCTGCGTATAGTTACAACTCTATGCAACTGTCCTAGGGAGGAAAGACTCACTGCTCACCACTCAAACAGTCGACACTAATAAAAAGTTTGTTTTGGATGATTTTTGTCCAATTCATCCCTAACCCTAACCCTAACCCATAAACCCTAACCCTAACCATAACCCTATCCATAACCCTAACCCATAACCCTAAACCCTAACCCTAACCCTAACCCTATTCATAACCCTAAACTCTAACCCTAACCCTAACCCTAAGTCAGCAGCACAGGCAATGATTGTGGCAAAGCTTGCCTCACAGGAAATACTGGCCTTGGTGTGGTGAATAAGGCTTCAGCCAGAAGAAAAACAGGCTGTGGTGTGGTAAAGATGGCAGCTTCCTCCTGCGTATAGTTACAACTCTATGCAACTGTCCTAGGCAGGAAAGACTCACTGCTCACCACTCAAACAGTCGACACTAATAAAAAGTTTTTTTTGGATGATTTTTGTCCAATTCATCCCTAACCCTAACCCTAACCCATAAACCCTAACCCTAACCCTAACCCTATCCATAACCCTAAACCCTAACCCTAACCCTAACCCTAACCCTAAACTCTAACCCTAGTTTGTTTTGGATGATTTTTGTCCCATTCATCCCTAACCCTAACCCTAACCCATAAACCCTAACCCTAACCCTAACCCTATCCATAACCCTAAACCCTAACCCTAACCCTAACCCTAAACTCTAACCCTAACCCTAACCCTAACCCTAACCCTAACTCTAACCCTAACCCTAACCCTAAACCCTAACCCTAACCCTAACCCTATCCATAACCCTAAACCCTAACCCTAACCCTAACCCTATCCATAACCCTAAACCCTAACCCTAACCCTAACCCTATTCATAACCCTAAACCCTAACCCTAACCCTAACCCTAACCCTAACCCTATTCATAACCCTAAACTCTAACCCTAACCCTAACCCTAAGTCAGCAGCACAGGCAATGATTGTGGCAAAGCTTGCCTCACAGGAAATACTGGCCTTGGTGTGGTGAATAAGGCTTCAGCCAGAAGCACAACAGGCTGTGGTGTGGTAAAGATGGCAGCTTCCTCCTGCGTATAGTTACAACTCTATGCAACTGTCCTAGGGAGGAAAGACTCACTGCTCACCACTCAAACAGTCGACACTAATAAAAAGTTTGTTTTGGATGATTTTTGTCCAATTCATCCCTAACCCTAACCCTAACCCATAAACCCTAACCCTAACCATAACCCTATCCATAACCCTAACCCATAACCCTAAACCCTAACCCTAACCCTAACCCTATTCATAACCCTAAACTCTAACCCTAACCCTAACCCTAAGTCAGCAGCACAGGCAATGATTGTGGCAAAGCTTGCCTCACAGGAAATACTGGCCTTGGTGTGGTGAATAAGGCTTCAGCCAGAAGAAAAACAGGCTGTGGTGTGGTAAAGATGGCAGCTTCCTCCTGCGTATAGTTACAACTCTATGCAACTGTCCTAGGCAGGAAAGACTCACTGCTCACCACTCAAACAGTCGACACTAATAAAAAGTTTTTTTTGGATGATTTTTGTCCAATTCATCCCTAACCCTAACCCTAACCCATAAACCCTAACCCTAACCCTAACCCTATCCATAACCCTAAACCCTAACCCTAACCCTAACCCTAACCCTAAACTCTAACCCTAGTTTGTTTTGGATGATTTTTGTCCCATTCATCCCTAACCCTAACCCTAACCCATAAACCCTAACCCTAACCCTAACCCTATCCATAACCCTAAACCCTAACCCTAACCCTAACCCTAAACTCTAACCCTAACCCTAACCCTAACCCTAACCCTAACTCTAACCCTAACCCTAACCCTAAACCCTAACCCTAACCCTAACCCTATCCATAACCCTAAACCCTAACCCTAACCCTAACCCTATCCATAACCCTAAACCCTAACCCTAACCCTAACCCTATTCATAACCCTAAACCCTAACCCTAACCCTAACCCTATTCATAACCCTAAACTCTAACCCTAACCCTAACCCTAAGTCAGCAGCACAGGCAATGATTGTGGCAAAGCTTGCCTCACAGGAAATACTGGCCTTGGTGTGGTGAATAAGGCTTCAGCCAGAAGCACAACAGGCTGTGGTGTGGTAAAGATGGCAGCTTCCTCCTGCGTATAGTTACAACTCTATGCAACTGTCCTAGGGAGGAAAGACTCACTGCTCACCACTCAAACAGTCGACACTAATAAAAAGTTTGTTTTGGATGATTTTTGTCCAATTCATCCCTAACCCTAACCCTAACCCATAAACCCTAACCCTAACCATAACCCTATCCATAACCCTAACCCATAACCCTAAACCCTAACCCTAACCCTAACCCTATTCATAACCCTAAACTCTAACCCTAACCCTAACCCTAAGTCAGCAGCACAGGCAATGATTGTGGCAAAGCTTGCCTCACAGGAAATACTGGCCTTGGTGTGGTGAATAAGGCTTCAGCCAGAAGAAAAACAGGCTGTGGTGTGGTAAAGATGGCAGCTTCCTCCTGCGTATAGTTACAACTCTATGCAACTGTCCTAGGCAGGAAAGACTCACTGCTCACCACTCAAACAGTCGACACTAATAAAAAGTTTTTTTTGGATGATTTTTGTCCAATTCATCCCTAACCCTAACCCTAACCCATAAACCCTAACCCTAACCCTAACCCTATCCATAACCCTAAACCCTAACCCTAACCCTAACCCTAACCCTAACCCTAAACTCTAACCCTAGTTTGTTTTGGATGATTTTTGTCCCATTCATCCCTAACCCTAACCCTAACCCATAAACCCTAACCCTAACCCTAACCCTATCTATAACCCTAAACCCTAACCCTAACCCTAACCCTAAACTCTAACCCTAACCCTAACCCTAAACCATAAACCCTAACCCTAACCATAACCCTATCCATAACCCTAAACCCTAACCCTAACCCTAACCCTATTCATAACCCTAAACCCTAACCCTAACCCTAACCCTAAACCGTAACCCTAACCCTAAACTCTAACCCTAACCCTAACCCATAAACCCTAACCCTAACCCTAACCCTATCCATAACCCTAAACCCTAACCCTAACCCTAACCCTAAACTCTAACCCTAACCCTAACCCTAACCCTACTAATAAAAAGTTTGTTTTGGATGATTTTTGTCCAATTCATCCCTAACTCCAACCCTAACCCATAAACCCTAACCCTAACCCTAACCCTATCCATAACCCTAAACCCTAACCCTAACCCTAACCCTAACCCTAAACTCTAACCCTAACCCTAACCCTAAACCCTAACCCTAACCCTAACCCTATCCATAACCCTAAACCCTAACCCTAACCCTAACCCTATTCATAACCCTAAACTCTAACCCTAACCCTAACCCTAAGTCAGCAGCACAGGCAATGATTGTGGCAAAGCTTGCTTCACAGGAAATACTGGCCTTGGTGTGGTGAATAAGGCTTCAGCCAGAAGCACAACAGGCTGTGGTGTGGTAAAGATGGCAGCTTCCTCCTGCGTATAGTTACAACTCTATGCAACTGTCCTAGGGAGGAAAGACTCACTGCTCACCACTCAAACAGTCGACACTAATAAAAAGTTTGTTTTGGATGATTTTTGTCCAATTCATCCCTAACCCTAACCCTAACCCATAAACCCTAACCCTAACTCTAACCCTAACCCTATCCATAACCCTAAACCCTAACCCTAACCCTAACCCTAACCCTAAACTCTAACCCTAACCCTAACCCATAAACCCTAACCCTAACCCTAACCCTATCCATAACCCTAAACCCTAACCCTAACCCTAACCCTAACCCTAAACTCTAACCCTAACCCTAACCCTAACCCTACTAATAAAAAGTTTGTTTTGGATGATTTTTGTCCAATTCATCCCTAACCCTAACCCTAACCCATAAACCCTAACCCTAACCCTAACCCTATCCATAACCCTAAACCCTAACCCTAACCCTAAACTCTAACCCTAACCCTAACCCTAAACCCTAACCCTAACCCTAACCCTAACCCTATCCATAACCCTAAACCCTAACCCTAACCCTAACCCTATTCATAGCCCTAAACTCTAACCCTAACCCTAACCCTAAGTCAGCAGCACAGGCAATGATTGTGGCAAAGCTTGCCTCAAAGGAAATACTGGCCCTGGTGTGGTGAATAAGGCTTCAGCCAGAAGCACAACAGGCTGTGGTGTGGTAAAGATGGCAGCTTCCTCCTGCGTATAGTTACAACTCTATGCAACTGTCCTAGGGAGAAAAGACTCACTGCTCACCACTCAAACAGTCGACACTAATAAAAAGTTTGTTTTGGATGATTTTTGTCCAATTCATCCCTAACCCTAACCCTAACCCATAAACCCTAACCCTAACCGTAACCCTATCCATAACCCTAAACCCTAACCCTAACCCTAACTCTAACCCATAAACCCTATCCCTAACCCTAACCCTATCCATAACCCTAAACCCTAACCCTAACCCTAACCCTAAACTCTAACCCTAACCCTAACCCTAAACCATAAACCCTAACCCTAACCATAACCCTATCCATAACCCTAAACCCTAACCCTAACCCTAACCCTATTCATAACCCTAAACCCTAACCCTAACCCTAACCCTATCCATAACCCTAAACCCTAACCCTAACCCTAAACTCTAACCCTAACCCTAACCCATAAACCCTAACCCTAACCCTAACCCTATCCATAACCCTAAACCCTAACCCTAACCCTAACCCTAAACTCTAACCCTAACCCTAACCCTAACCCTACTAATAAAAAGTTTGTTTTGGATGATTTTTGTCCAATTCATCCCTAACCCTAACCCTAACCCATAAACCCTAACCCTAACCCTAACCCTAACCCTAACCCTAAACTCTAACCCTAACCCTAACCCTAAACCCTAACCCTAACCCTAACCCTATCCATAACCCTAAACCCTAACCCTAACCCTAACCCTATTCATAACCCTAAACTCTAACCCTAACCCTAACCCTAAGTCAGCAGCACAGGCAATGATTGTGGCAAAGCTTGCCTCACAGGAAATACTGGCCTTGGTGTGGTGAATAAGGCTTCAGCCAGAAGCACAACAGGCTGTGGTGTGGTAAAGATGGCAGCTTCCTCCTGCGTATAGTTACAACTCTATGCAACTGTCCTAGGGAGGAAAGACTCACTGCTCACCACTCAAACAGTCGACACTAATAAAAAGTTTGTTTTGGATGATTTTTGTCCAATTCATCCCTAACCCTAACCCTAACCCATAAACCCTAACCCTAACCCTAACCCTATCCATAACCCTAACCCATAACCCTAAACCCTAACCCTAACCCTAACCCTATTCATAACCCTAAACTCTAACCCTAACCCTAACCCTAAGTCAGCAGCACAGCCAATGATTGTGGCAAAGCTTGCCTCACAGGAAATACTGGCCTTGGTGTGGTGAATAAGGCTTCAGCCAGAAGCACAACAGGCTGTGGTGTGGTAAAGATGGCAGCTTCCTCCTGCGTATAGTTACAACTCTATGCAACTGTCCTAGGGAGGAAAGACTCACTGCTCACCACTCAAACAGTCGACACTAATAAAAAGTTTGTTTTGGATGATTTTTGTCCAATTCATCCCTAACCCTAACCCTAACCCATAAACCCTAACCCTAACCCTAACCCTATCCATAACCCTAAACCCTAACCCTAACCCTAACCCTAACCCTAAACTCTAACCCTAGTTTGTTTTGGATGATTTTTGTCCCATTCATCCCTAACCCTAACCCTAACCCATAAACCCTAACCCTAACCCTAACCCTATCCATAACCCTAAACCCTAACCCTAACCCTAACCCTAAACTCTAACCCTAACCCTAACCCATAAACCCTAACCCTAACCCTAACCCTATCCATAACCCTAACCCTAACCCTAAAGATGGCAGCTTCCTCCTGCGTATAGTTACAACTCTATGCAACTGTCCTAGGGAGGAAAGACTCACTGCTCACCACTCAAACAGTCGACACTAATAAAAAGTTTGTTTTGGATGATTTTTGTCCAATTCATCCCTAACCCTAACCCTAACCCATAAACCCTAACCCTAACCCTAACCCTATCCATAACCCTAAACCCTAACCCTAACCCTAACCCTAACCCTAAACTCTAACCCTAGTTTGTTTTGGATGATTTTTGTCCCATTCATCCCTAACCCTAACCCTAACCCATAAACCCTAACCCTAACCCTAACCCTATCCATAACCCCAAACCCTAACCCTAACCCTAACCCTAAACTCTAACCCTAACCCTAACCCTAACCCTAAACCATAAACCCTAACCCTAACCATAACCCTATCCATAACCCTAAACCCTAACCCTAACCCTAACCCTATTCATAACCCTAAACCCTAACCCTAACCCTAACCCTAACCCTAAACCCTAACCCTAACCCTAAACTCTAACCCTAACCCTAACCCATAAACCCTAACCCTAACCCTAACCCTATCCATAACCCTAAACCCTAACCCTAACCCTAACCCTAAACTCTAACCCTAACCCTAACCCTAACCCTACTAATAAAAAGTTTGTTTTGGATGATTTTTGTCCAATTCATCCCTAACTCCAACCCTAACCCATAAACCCTAACCCTAACCCTAACCCTATCCATAACCCTAAACCCTAACCCTAACCCTAACCCTAAACTCTAACCCTAACCCTAACCCTAAACCCTAACCCTAACCCTAACCCTATCCATAACCCTAAACCCTAACCCTAACCCTAACCCTATCCATAACCCTAAACCCTAACCCTAACCCTAACCCTATTCATAACCCTAAACCCTAACCCTAACCCTAACCCTATTCATAACCCTAAACTCTAACCCTAACCCTAACCCTAAGTCAGCAGCACAGGCAATGATTGTGGCAAAGCTTGCCTCACAGGAAATACTGGCCTTGGTGTGGTGAATAAGGCTTCAGCCAGAAGCACAACAGGCTGTGGTGTGGTAAAGATGGCAGCTTCCTCCTGCGTATAGTTACAACTCTATGCAACTGTCCTAGGGAGGAAAGACTCACTGCTCACCACTCAAACAGTCGACACTAATAAAAAGTTTGTTTTGGATGATTTTTGTCCAATTCATCCCTAACCCTAACCCTAACCCATAAACCCTAACCCTAACCCTAACCCTAACCCTATCCATAACCCTAAACCCTAAACCCTAACCCTAACCCTAAACTCTAACCCTAACCCTAACCCTAACCCTACTAATAAAAAGTTTGTTTTGGATGATTTTTGTCCAATTCATCCCTAAACCTAACCCTAACCCATAAACCCTAACCCTAACCGTAACCCTATCCATAACCCTAAACCCTAACCCTAACCCTAACTCTAACCCATAAACCCTATCCCTAACCCTAACCCTATCCATAACCCTAAACCCTAACCCTAACCCTAACCCTAAACTCTAACCCTAACCCTAACCCTAAACCATAAACCCTAACCCTAACCATAACCCTATCCATAACCCTAAACCCTAACCCTAACCCTAACCCTATTCATAACCCTAAACCCTAACCCTAACACTAACCCTATCCATAACCCTAAACCCTAACCCTAACCCTAACCCTAAACTCTAACCCTAACCCTAACCCATAAACCCTAACCCTAACCCTAACCCTATCCATAACCCTAAACCCTAACCCTAACCCTAACCCTATCCATAACCCTAAACCCTAACCCTAACCCTAACCCTAAACTCTAACCCTAACCCTAACCCATAAACCCTAACCCTAACCCTAACCCTATCCATAACCCTAAACCCTAACCCTAACCCTAACCCTAAACTCTAACCCTAACCCTAACCCTAACCCTACTAATAAAAAGTTTGTTTTGGATGATTTTTGTCCAATTCATCCCTAACCCTAACCCTAACCCATAAACCCTAACCCTAACCCTATCCATAACCCTAAACCCTAAACCCTAAACCTAACCCTAACCCTAAACTCTAACCCTAACCCTAACCCTAACCCCTAACCCTAACCCTAACCCTACTAATAAAAAGTTTGTTTTGGATGATTTTTGTCCAATTCATCCCTAACCCTAACCCTAACCCATAAACCCTAACCCTGACCCTAACCCTAACCCTATCCATAACCCTAAACCCTAACCCTAACCCTAACCCTAAACTCTAACCCTAACCCTAACCCTAACCCTACTAATAAAAAGTTTGTTTTGGATGATTTTTGTCCAATTCATCCCTAACCCTAACCCTAACCCATAAACCCTAACCCTAACCCTAACCCTATCCATAACCGTAAACCCTAACCCTAACCCTAACCCTAACCCTAAACTCTAACCCTAACCCTAACCCTAAACCCTAACCCTAACCCTAACCCTATCCATAACCCTAAACCCTAACCCTAACCCTAACCCTAAACTCCAACCCTAACCCTAACCCTAACCCTACTAATAAAAAGTTTGTTTTGGATGATTTTTGTCCAATTCATTCCTAACCCTAACCCTAACCCATAAACCCTAACCCTAACCCTAACCCTATCCATAACCCTAAACCCTAACCCTAACCCTAACCCTAAACTCTAACCCTAACCCTAACCCTAAACCCTAACCCTAACCCTAACCCTATCCATAACCCTAAACCCTAACCCTAACCCTAACCCTATTCATAACCCTAAACTCTAACCCTAACCCTAACCCTAAGTCAGCAGCACAGGCAATGATTGTGGCAAAGCTTGCCTCACAGGAAATACTGGCCTTGGTGTGGTGAATAAGGCTTCAGCCAGAAGCACAACAGGCTGTGGTGTGGTAAAGATGGCAGCTTCCTCCTGCGTATAGTTACAACTCTATGCAACTGTCCTAGGGAGGAAAGACTCACTGCTCACCACTCAAACAGTCGACACTAATAAAAAGTTTGTTTTGGATGATTTTTGTCCAATTCATCCCTAACCCTAACCCTAACCCATAAACCCTAACCCTAACCCTAACCCTATCCATAACCCTAACCCATAACCCTAAACCCTAACCCTAACCCTAACCCTATTCATAACCGTAAACTCTAACCCTAACCCTAACCCTAAGTCAGCAGCACAGGCAATGATTGTGGCAAAGCTTGCCTCACAGGAAATACTGGCCTTGGTGTGGTGAATAAGGCTTCAGCCAGAAGCACAACAGGCTGTGGTGTGGTAAAGATGGCAGCTTCCTCCTGCGTATAGTTACAACTCTATGCAACTGTCCTAGGGAGGAAAGACTCACTGCTCACCACTCAAACAGTCGACACTAATAAAAAGTTTGTTTTGGATGATTTTTGTCCAATTCATCCCTAACCCTAACCCTAACCCATAAACCCTAACCCTAACCCTAACCATAACCCTAAACCCTAACCCTAACCCTAACCCTAACCCTAAACTCTAACCCTAGTTTGTTTTGGATGATTTTTGTCCCATTCATCCCTAACCCTAACCCTAACCCATAAACCCTAACCCTAACCCTAACCCTATCCATAACCCTAAACCCTAACCCTAACCCTAACCCTAAACTCTAACCCTAACCCTAACCCTAAACCATAAACCCTAACCCTAACCATAACCCTATCCATAACCCTAAACCCTAACCCTAACCCTAACCCTATTCATAACCCTAAACCCTAACCCTAACCCTAACCCTAACCCTAAACCCTAACCCTAACCCTAAACTCTAACCCTAACCCTAACCCATAAACCCTAACCCTAACCCTAACCCTATCCATAACCCTAAACCCTAACCCTAACCCTAACCCTAAACTCTAACCCTAACCCTAACCCTAACCCTACTAATTAAAAGTTTGTTTTGGATGATTTTTGTCCAATTCATCCCTAACTCTAACCCTAACCCATAAACCCTAACCCTAACCCTAACCCTATCCATAACCCTAAACCCTAACCCTAACCCTAACCCTAAACTCTAACCCTAACCCTAACCCTAAACCCTAACCCTAACCCTAACCCTATCCATAACCCTAAACCCTAACCCTAACCCTAACCCTATCCATAACCCTAAACCCTAACCCTAACCCTAACCCTAAACTCTAACCCTAACCCTAACCCTAAACCCTAACCCTAACCCTAACCCTATCCATAACCCTAAACCCTAACCCTAACCCTAACCCTATCCATAACCCTAAACCCTAACCCTAACCCTAACCCTATTCATAACCCTAAACTCTAACCCTAACCCTAACCCTAAGTCAGCAGCACAGGCAATGATTGTGGCAAAGCTTGCCTCACAGGAAATACTGGCCTTGGTGTGGTGAATAAGGCTTCAGCCAGAAGCACAACAGGCTGTGGTGTGGTAAAGATGGCAGCTTCCTCCTGCGTATAGTTACAACTCTATGCAACTGTCCTAGGGAGGAAAGACTCACTGCTCACCACTCAAACAGTCGACACTAATAAAAAGTTTGTTTTGGATGATTTTTGTCCAATTCATCCCTAACCCTAACCCTAACCCATAAACCCTAACCCTAACCCTAACCCTATCCATAACCCTAACCCATAACCTTAAACCCTAACCCTAACCCTAACCCTATTCATAACCCTAAGCTCTAACCCTAACCCTAACCCTAAGTCAGCAGCACATGCAATGATTGTGGCAAAGCTTGCCTCACAGGAAATACTGGCCTTGGTGTGGTGAATAAGGCTTCAGCCAGAAGCACAACAGGCTGTGGTGTGGTAAAGATGGCAGCTTCCTCCTGCGTATAGTTACAACTCTATGCAACTGTCCTAGGGAGGAAAGACTCACTGCTCACCACTCAAACAGTCGACACTAATAAAAAGTTTGTTTTGGATGATTTTTGTCCAATTCATCCTTAACCCTAACCCTAACCCATAAACCCTAACCCTAACCCTAACCCTAACCCTATCCATAACCCTAAACCCTAACCCTAACCCTAACCCTAACCCTAAACTCTAACCCTAGTTTGTTTTGGATGATTTTTGTCCCATTCATCCCTAACCCTAACCCTAACCCATAAACCCTAACCCTAACCCTAACCCTATCCATAACCCTAAACCCTAACCCTAACCCTAACCCTAACCCTAAACTCTAACCCTAACCCTAACCCTAACCCTAAACCATAAACCCTAACCCTAACCATAACCCTATCCATAACCCTAAACCCTAACCCTAACCCTAACCCTATCCATAACCCTAAAACCTAACCCTAACCCTAACCCTATTGATAACCCTAAACCCTAACCCTAACCCTAACCCTAACCCTAAACCCTAACCCTAACCCTAAACTCTAACCCTAACCCTAACCCATAAACCCTAACCCTAACCCTAACCCTATCCATAACCCTAAACCCTAACCCTAACCCTAACCCTAAACTCTAACCCTAACCCTAACCCTAACCCTACTAATAAAAAGTTTGTTTTGGATGATTTTTGTCCAATTCATCCCTAACTCCAACCCTAACCCATAAACCCTAACCCTAACTCTAACCCTATCCATAACCCTAAACCCTAACCCTAACCCTAACCCTAAACTCTAACCCTAACCCTAACCCTAAACCCTAACCCTAACCCTAACCCTATCCATAACCCTAAACCCTAACCCTAACCCTAACCCTATTCATAACCCTAAACTCTAACCCTAACCCTAACCCTAAGTCAGCAGCACAGGCAATGATTGTGGCAAAGCTTGCCTCACAGGAAATACTGGCCTTGGTGTGGTGAATAAGGCTTCAGCCAGAAGCACAACAGGCTGTGGTGTGTTAAAGATGGCAGCTTCCTCCTGCGTATAGTTACAACTCTATGCAACTGTCCTAGGGAGGAAAGACTCACTGCTCACCACTCAAACAGTCGACACTAATAAAAAGTTTGTTTTGGATGATTTTTGTCCAATTCATCCCTAACCCTAACCCTAACCCATAAACCCTAACCCTAACCCTAACCCTATCCATAACCCTAAACCCTAACCCTAACCCTAACCCTAAACTCTAACCCTAACCCTAACCCTAACCCTACTAATAAAAAGTTTGTTTTGGATGATTTTTGTCCAATTCATCCCTAACCCTAACCCTAACCCATAAACCCTAACCCTAACCCTAACCCTAAACCCTAACCCTAACCCTAACCCTAACCCTAAACTCTAACCCTAACCCTAACCCTAAACCCTAACCCTAACCCGATCCATAACCCTAAACCCTCACCCTAACCCTAACCCTATTCATAACCCTAAACTCTAACCCTAACCCTAACCCTAAGTCAGCAGCACAGGCAATGATTGTGGCAAAGCTTGCCTCAAAGGAAATACTGGCCCTGGTGTGGTGAATAAGGCTTCAGCCAGAAGCACAACAGGCTGTGGTGTGGTAAAGATGGCAGCTTCCTCCTGCGTATAGTTACAACTCTATGCAACTGTCCTAGGGAGGAAAGACTCACTGCTCACCACTCAAACAGTCGACACTAATAAAAAGTTTGTTTTGGATGATTTTTGTCCAATTCATCCCTAACCCTAACCCTAACCCATAAACCCTAACCCTAACCGTAACCCTATCCATAACCCTAAACCCTAACCCTAACCCTAACTCTAACCCATAAACCCTATCCCTAACCCTAACCCTATCCATAACCCTAAACCCTAACCCTAACCCTAACCCTAAACTCTAACCCTAACCCTAACCCTAAACCATAAACCCTAACCCTAACCATAACCCTATCCATAACCCTAAACCCTAACCCTAACCCTAACCCTATTCATAACCCTAAACCCTAACCCTAACCCTAACCCTATCCATAACCCTAAACCCTAACCCTAACCCTAACCCTAAACTCTAACCCTAACCCTAACCCTAACCCATAAACCCTAACCCTAACCCTAACCCTAACCCTATCCATAACCCTAAACCCTAACCCTAACCCTAACCCTAAACTCTAACCCTAACCCTAACCCTAACCCTACTAATAAAAAGTTTGTTTTATATGATTTTTGTCCAATTCATCCCTAACCCTAACCCTAACCCATAAACCCTAACCCTAACCCTATCCATAACCCTAAACCCTAACCCTAACCCTAACCCTAAACTCTAACCCTAACCCTAACCCTAACCCCTAACCCTAACCCTAACCCTAACCCTACTAATAAAAAGTTTGTTTTGGATGATTTTTGTCCTATTCATCCCTAACCCTAACCCTAACCCTAACCCTAACCCTAAACTCTAACCCTAACCCTAACCCTAAACCATAAACCCTAACCCTAACCATAACCCTATCCATAACCCTAAACCCTAACCCTAACCCTAACCCTATCCATAACCCTAAACCCTAACCCTAACCCTAACCCTATCCATAACCCTAAACCCTAACCCTAACCCTAACCCTAAACTCTAACCCTAACCCTAACCCTAACCCATAAACCCTAACCCTAACCCTAACCCTAACCCTATCCATAACCCTAAACCCTAACCCTAACCCTAACCCTAAACTCTAACCCTAACCCTAACCCTAACCCTACTAATAAAAAGTTTGTTTTATATGATTTTTGTCCAATTCATCCCTAACCCTAACCCTAACCCATAAACCCTAACCCTAACCCTATCCATAACCCTAAACCCTAACCCTAACCCTAACCCTAAACTCTAACCCTAACCCTAACCCTAACCCCTAACCCTAACCCTAACCCTAACCCTACTAATAAAAAGTTTGTTTTGGATGATTTTTGTCCTATTCATCCCTAACCCTAACCCTAACCCATAAACCCTAACCCTAACCCTAACCCTAACCCTATCCATAACCCTAAACCCTAACCCTAACCCTAACCCTAAACTCTAACCCTAACCCTAACCCTAACCCTACTAATAAAAAGTTTGTTTTGGATGATTTTTGTCCAATTCATCCCTAACCCTAACCCTAACCCATAAACCCTAACCCTAACCCTAACCCTAACCCTAACCCTATCCATAACCGTAAACCCTAACCCTAACCCTAACCCTAACCCTAAACTCTAACCCTAACCCTAACCCTAAACCCTAACCCTAACCCTAACCCTAACCCTATCCATAACCCTAAACCCTAACCCTAACCCTAACCCTAAACTCCAACCCTAACCCTAACCCTAACCCTACTAATAAAAAGTTTGTTTTGGATGATTTTTGTCCAATTCATTCCTAACCCTAACCCTAACCCATAAACCCTAACCCTAACCCTAACCCTATCCATAACCCTAAACCCTAACCCTAACCCTAACCCTAAACTCTAACCCTAACCCTATCCATAACCCTAAACCCTAACCCTAACCCTAACCCTATTCATAACCCTAAACCCTAACCCTAACCCTAACCGTAACCCTAAACCCTAACCCTAAACCCTAACCCTAACCCTAACCCTATCCATAACCCTAAACCCTAACCCTAACCCTAACCCTATTCATAACCCTAAACTCTAACCCTAACCCTAACCCTAAGTCAGCAGCACAGGCAATGATTGTGGCAAAGCTTGCCTCACAGGAAATACTGGCCTTGGTGTGGTGAATAAGGCTTCAGCCAGAAGCACAACAGGCTGTGGTGTGGTAAAGATGGCAGCTTCCTCCTGCGTATAGTTACAACTCTATGCAACTGTCCTAGGGAGGAAAGACTCACTGCTCACCACTCAAACAGTCGACACTAATAAAAAGTTTGTTTTGGATGATTTTTGTCCAATTCATCCCTAACCCTAACCCTAACCCATAAACCCTAACCCTAACCCTAACCCTAACCCTATCCATAACCCTAACCCATAACCCTAAACCCTAACCCTAACCCTAACCCTATTCATAACCGTAAACTCTAACCCTAACCCTAACCCTAAGTCAGCAGCACAGGCAATGATTGTGGCAAAGCTTGCCTCACAGGAAATACTGGCCTTGGTGTGGTGAATAAGGCTTCAGCCAGAAGCACAACAGGCTGTGGTGTGGTAAAGATGGCAGCTTCCTCCTGCGTATAGTTACAACTCTATGCAACTGTCCTAGGGAGGAAAGACTCACTGCTCACCACTCAAACAGTCGACACTAATAAAAAGTTTGTTTTGGATGATTTTTGTCCAATTCATCCTTAACCCTAACCCTAACCCATAAACCCTAACCCTAACCCTAACCCTAACCCTATCCATAACCCTAAACCCTAACCCTAACCCTAACCCTAACCCTAAACTCTAACCCTAGTTTGTTTTGGATGATTTTTGTCCCATTCATCCCTAACCCTAACCCTAACCCATAAACCCTAACCCTAACCCTAACCCTATCCATAACCCTAAACCCTAACCCTAACCCTAAACTCTAACCCTAACCCTAACCCTAACCCTAAACCATAAACCCTAACCCTAACCATAACCCTATCCATAACCCTAAACCCTAACCCTAACCCTAACCCTAACCCTAAACCCTAACCCTAACCCTAAACTCTAACCCTAACCCTAACCCATAAACCCTAACCCTAACCCTAACCCTATCCATAACCCTAAACCCTAACCCTAACCCTAACCCTAAACTCTAACCCTAACCCTAACCCTAACCCTACTAATAAAAAGTTTGTTTTGGATGATTTTTGTCCAATTCATCCCTAACTCCAACCCTAACCCATAAACCCTAACCCTAACTCTAACCCTATCCATAACCCTAAACCCTAACCCTAACCCTAAACTCTAACCCTAACCCTAACCCTAAACCCTAACCCTAACCCTAACCCTATCCATAACCCTAAACCCTAACCCTAACCCTATTCATAACCCTAAACTCTAACCCTAACCCTAACCCTAAGTCAGCAGCACAGGCAATGATTGTGGCAAAGCTTGCCTCACAGGAAATACTGGCCTTGGTGTGGTGAATAAGGCTTCAGCCAGAAGCACAACAGGCTGTGGTGTGGTAAAGATGGCAGCTTCCTCCTGCGTATAGTTACAACTCTATGCAACTGTCCTAGGGAGGAAAGACTCACTGCTCACCACTCAAACAGTCGACACTAATAAAAAGTTTGTTTTGGATGATTTTTGTCCAATTCATCCCTAACCCTAACCCTAACCCATAAACCCTAACCCTAACCCTAACCCTATCCATAACCCTAACCCATAACCCTAAACCCTAACCCTAACCCTAACCCTATTCATAACCCTAAACTCTAACCCTAACCCTAACCCTAAGTCAGCAGCACAGGCAATGATTGTGGCAAAGCTTGCCTCACAGGAAATACTGGCCTTGGTGTGGTGAATAAGGCTTCAGCCAGAAGCACAACAGGCTGTGGTGTGGTAAAGATGGCAGCTTCCTCCTGCGTATAGTTACAACTCTATGCAACTGTCCTAGGGAGGAAAGACTCACTGCTCACCACTCAAACAGTCGACACTAATAAAAAGTTTGTTTTGGATGATTTTTGTCCAATTCATCCCTAACCCTAACCCTAACCCATAAACCCTAACCCTAACCCTAACCCTATCCATAACCCTAACCCATAACCCTAAACCCTAACCCTAACCCTAACCCTATTCATAGCCCTAAACTCTAACCCTAACCCTAACCCTAAGTCAGCAGCACAGGCAATGATTGTGGCAAAGCTTGCCTCACAGGAAATACTGGCCTTGGTGTGGTGAATAAGGCTTCAGCCAGAAGCACAACAGGCTGTGGTGTGGTAAAGATGGCAGCTTCCTCCTGCGTATAGTTACAACTCTATGCAACTGTCCTAGGGAGGAAAGACTCACTGCTCACCACTCAAACAGTCGACACTAATAAAAAGTTTGTTTTGGATGATTTTTGTCCAATTCATCCCTAACCCTAACCCTAACCCATAAACCCTAACCCTAACCCTAACCATAACCCTTTCCATAACCCTAAACCCAAACCCTAACCCTAACCCTAACCCTAAACTCTAACCCTAGTTTGTTTTGGATGATTTTTGTCCCATTCATCCCTAACCCTAACCCTAACCCATAAACCCTAACCCTAACCCTAACCCTATCCATAACCCTAAACCCTAACCCTAACCCTAACCCTAAACTCTAACCCTAACCCTAACCCTAACCCTAAACCATAAACCCTAACCATAACCCTATCCATAACCCTAAACCCTAACCCTAACCCTAACCCTATTCATAACCCTAAACCCTAACCCTAACCCTAACCCTAAACCCTAACCCTAACCCTAAACTCTAACCCTAACCCTAACCCATAAACCCTAACCCTAACCCTAACCCTATCCATAACCCTAAACCCTAACCCTAACCCTAACCCTAAACTCTAACCCTAACCCTAACCCTAACCCTACTAATAAAAAGTTTGTTTTGGATGATTTTTGTCCAATTCATCCCTAACTCCAACCCTAACCCATAAACCCTAACCCTAACCCTAACCCTATCCATAACCCTAAACCCTAACCCTAACCCTAACCCTAAACTCTAACCCTAACCCTAACCCTAAACCCTAACCCTAACCTTAACCCTATCCATAACCCTAAACCCTAACCCTAACCCTAACCCTATCCATAACCCTAAACCCTAACCCTAAACCTAACCCTATTCATAACCCTAAACTCTAACCCTAACCCTAACCCTAAGTCAGCAGCACAGGCAATGATTGTGGCAAAGCTTGCCTCACAGGAAATACTGGCCTTGGTGTGGTGAATAAGGCTTCAGCCAGAAGCACAACAGGCTGTGGTGTGGTAAAGATGGCAGCTTCCTCCTGCGTATAGTTACAACTCTATGCAACTGTCCTAGGGAGGAAAGACTCACTGCTCACCACTCAAACAGTCGACACTAATAAAAAGTTTGTTTTGGATGATTTTAGTCCAATTCATCCCTAACCCTAACCCTAACCCATAAACCCTAACCCTAACCGTAACCCTATCCATAACCCTAAACCCTAACCCTAACCCTAACTCTAACCCATAAACCCTATCCCTAACCCTAACCCTATCCATAACCCTAAACCCTAACCCTAACCCTAACCCTAACCCTAAACTCTAACCCTAACCCTAACCCTAAACCATAAACCCTAACCCTAACCATAACCCTATCCATAACCCTAAACCCTAACCCTAACCCTAACCCTATTCATAACCCTAAACCCTAACCCTAACCCTAACCCTATCCATAACCCTAAACCGTAACCCTAACCCTAACCCTAAACTCTAACCCTAACCCTAACCCATAAACCCTAACCCTAACCCTAACCCTATCCATAACCCTAAACCCTAACCCTAACCCTAACCCTAAACTCTAACCCTAACCCTAACCCTAACCCTACTAATAAAAAGTTTGTTTTGGATGATTTTTGTCCAATTCATCCCTAACCCTAACCCTAACCCATAAACCCTAACCCTAACCCTATCCATAACCCTAAACCCTAACCCTAACCCTAACCCTAACCCTAAACTCTAACCCTAACCCTAACCCTAACCCCTAACCCTAACCCTAACCCTAACCCTAACCCTACTAATAAAAAGTTTGTTTTGGATGATTTTTGTCCAATTCATCCCTAACCCTAACCCTAACCCATAAACCCTAACCCTAACCCTAACCCTAACCCTATCCATAACCCTAAACCCTAACCCTAACCCTAACCCTAAACTCTAACCCTAACCCTAACCCTAACCCTACTAATAAAAAGTTTGTTTTGGATGATTTTTGTCCAATTCATCCCTAACCCTAACCCTAACCCATAAACCCTAACCCTAACCCTAACCCTAACCCTATCCATAACCGTTACCCCTAACCCTAACCCTAACCCTAAACTCCAACCCTAACCCTAACCCTAACCCTACTAATAAAAAGTTTGTTTTGGATGATTTTTGTCCAATTCATTCCTAACCCTAACCCTAACCCATAAACCCTAACCCTAACCCTAACCCTATCCATAACCCTAAACCCTAACCCTAACCCTAACCCTAAACTCTAACCCTAACCCTAACCCTAACCCTAAACCCTAACCCTAACCCTAACCCTAACCCTATCCATAACCCTAAACCCTAACCCTAACCCTAACCCTATTCATAACCCTAAACTCTAACCCTAACCCTAACCCTAAGTCAGCAGCACAGGCAATGATTGTGGCAAAGCTTGCCTCACAGGAAATACTGGCCTTGGTGTGGTGAATAAGGCTTCAGCCAGAAGCACAACAGGCTGTGGTGTGGTAAAGATGGCAGCTTCCTCCTGCGTATAGTTACAACTCTATGCAACTGTCCTAGGGAGGAAAGACTCACTGCTCACCACTCAAACAGTCGACACTAATAAAAAGTTTGTTTTGGATGATTTTTGTCCAATTCATCCCTAACCCTAACCCTAACCCATAAACCCTAACCCTAACCCTAACCCTATCGATAACCCTAACCCATAACCCTAAACCCTAACCCTAACCCTAACCCTATTCATAACCCTAAACTCTAACCCTAACCCTAACCCTAAGTCAGCAGCACAGGCAATGATTGTGGCAAAGCTTGCCTCACAGGAAATACTGGCCTTGGTGTGGTGAATAAGGCTTCAGCCAGAAGCACAACAGGCTGTGGTGTGGTAAAGATGGCAGCTTCCTCCTGCGTATAGTTACAACTCTATGCAACTGTCCTAGGGAGGAAAGACTCACTGCTCACCACTCAAACAGTCGACACTAATAAAAAGTTTGTTTTGGATGATTTTTGTCCAATTCATCCCTAACCCTAACCCTAACCCATAAACCCTAACCCTAACCCTAACCCTAACCCTATCCATAACCCTAAACCCTAACCCTAACCCTAACCCTAACCCTAAACTCTAACCCTAGTTTGTTTTGGATGATTTTTGTCCCATTCATCCCTAACCCTAACCCTAACCCATAAACCCTAACCCTAACCCTAACCCTATCCATAACCCTAAACCCTAAATCTAACCCTAACCCTAAACTCTAACCCTAACCCTAACCCTAACCCTAAACCATAAACCCTAACCCTAACCATAACCCTATCCATAACCCTAAACCCTAACCCTAACCCTAACCCTATTCATAACCCTAAACCCTAACCCTAACCCTAACCCTAAACCCTAACCCTAACCCTAAACTCTAACCCTAACCCTAACCCATAAACCCTAACCCTAACCCTAACCCTATCCATAACCCTAAACCCTAACCCTAACCCTAACCCTAAACTCTAACCCTAACCCTAACCCTAACCCTACTAATAAAAAGTTTGTTTTGGATGATTTTTGTCCAATTCATCCCTAACTCCAACCCTAACCCATAAACCCTAACCCTAACCCTAACCCTATCCATAACCCTAAACCCTAACCCTAACCCTAACCCTAAACTCTAACCCTAACCCTAACCCTAAACCCTAACCCTAACCTTATCCCTATCCATAACCCTAAACCCTAACCCTAACCCTAACCCTATCCATAACCCTAAACCCTAACCCTAACCCTAACCCTATTCATAACCCTAAACTCTAACCCTAACCCTAACCCTAAGTCAGCAGCACAGGCAATGATTGTGGCAAAGCTTGCCTCACAGGAAATACTGGCCTTGGTGTGGTGAATAAGGCTTCAGCCAGAAGCACAACAGGCTGTGGTGTGGTAAAGATGGCAGCTTCCTCCTGCGTATAGTTACAACTCTATGCAACTGTCCTAGGGAGGAAAGACTCACTGCTCACCACTCAAACAGTCGACACTAATAAAAAGTTTGTTTTGGATGATTTTTGTCCAATTCATCCCTAACCCTAACCCTAACCCATAAACCCTAACCCTAACCCTAACCCTATCCATAACCCTAAACCCTAACCCTAACCCTAACCCTAACCCTAAACTCTAACCCTAGTTTGTTTTGGATGATTTTTGTCCCATTCATCCCTAACCCTAGCCCTAACCCATAAACCCTAACCCTAACCCTAACCCTATCCATAACCCTAAACCCTAACCCTAACCCTAAACTCTAACCCTAACCCTAACCCTAACCCTAAACCATAAACCCTAACCCTAACCATAACCCTATCCATAACCCTAAACCCTAACCCTAACCCTAACCCTATTCATAACCCTAAACCCTAACCCTAACCCTAACCCTAACCCTAAACCCTAACCCTAACCCTAAACTCTAACCCTAACCCTAACCCATAAACCCTAACCCTAACCCTAACCCTATCCATAACCCTAAACCCTAACCCTAACCCTAACCCTAAACTCGAACCCTAACCCTAACCCTACTAATAAAAAGTTTGTTTTGGATGATTTTTGTCCAATTCATCCCTAACTCCAACCCTAACCCATAAACCCTAACCCTAACCCTAACCCTATCCATAACCCTAAACCCTAACCCTAACCCTAACCCTAAACTCTAACCCTAACCCTAACCCTAAACCCTAACCCTAACCCTAACCCTATCCATAACCCTAAACCCTAACCCTAACCCTATTCATAACCCTAAACTCTAACCCTAACCCTAACCCTAAGTCAGCAGCACAGGCAATGATTGTGGCAAAGCTTGCCTCACAGGAAATACTGGCCTTGGTGTGGTGAATAAGGCTTCAGCCAGAAGCACAACAGGCTGTGGTGTGGTAAAGATGGCAGCTTCCTCCTGCGTATAGTTACAACTCTATGCAACTGTCCTAGGGAGGAAAGACTCACTGCTCACCACTCAAACAGTCGACACTAATAAAAAGTTTGTTTTGGATGATTTTTGTCCAATTCATCCCTAACCCTAACCCTAACCCATAAACCCTAACCCTAACCCTAACCCTAACCCTATCCATAACCCTAAACCCTAACCCTAACCCTAACCCTAAACTCTAACCCTAACCCTAACCCTAACCCTACTAATAAAAAGTTTGTTTTGGATGATTTTTGTCCAATTCATCCCTAACCCTAACCCTAACCCATAAACCCTAACCCTAACCCTAACCCTAACCCTAACCCTATCCATAACCCTAAACCCTAACCCTAACCCTAACCCTAAACTCTAACCCTAACCCTAACCCTAAACCCTAACCCTAACCCTATCGATAACCCTAAACCCTCACCCTAACCCTAACCCTATTCATAACCCTAAACTCTAACCCTAACCCTAACCCTAAGTCAGCAGCACAGGCAATGATTGTGGCAAAGCTTGCCTCAAAGGAAATACTGGCCTTGGTGTGGTGAATAAGGCTTCAGCCAGAAGCACAACAGGCTGTGGTGTGGTAAAGATGGCAGCTTCCTCCTGCGTATAGTTACAACTCTATGCAACTGTCCTAGGGAGGAAAGACTCACTGCTCACCACTCAAACAGTCGACACTAATAAAAAGTTTGTTTTGGATGATTTTTGTCCAATTCATCCCTAACCCTAACCCTAACCCATAAACCCTAACCCTAACCGTAACCCTATCCATAACCCTAAACCCTAACCCTAACCCTAACCCTAACCCTAAACTCTAACCCTAACCCTAACCCATAAACCCTAACCCTAACCCTATCCATAACCCTAAACCCTAACCCTAACCCTAACCCTAACCCTAAACTCTAACCCTAACCATAACCCTAACCCTACTAATAAAACGTTTGTTTTGGATGATTTTTGTCCAATTCATCCCTAACCCTAACCCTAACCCATAAACCCTAACCCTAACCCTAACCCTATCCATAACCCTAAACCCTAACCCTAACCCTAACCCTAAATTCTAACCCTAACCCTAACCCTAAACCCTAACCCTAACCTTAACCCTAACCCTATCCATAACCCTAAACCCTAACCCTAACCCTAACCCTATCCATAACCCTAAACTCTAACCCTAACCCTAACCCTAAGTCAGCAGCACAGGCAATGATTGTGGCAAAGCTTGCCTCACAGGAAATACTGGCCTTGGTGTGGTGAATAAGGCTTCAGCCAGAAGCACAACAGGCTGTGGTGTGGTAAAGATGGCAGCTTCCTCCTGCGTATAGTTACAACTCTATGCAACTGTCCTAGGGAGGAAAGACTCACTGCTCACCGCTCAAACAGTCGACACTAATAAAAAGTTTGTTTTGGATGATTTTTGTCCAATTCATCCCTAACCCTAACCCTAACCCATAAACCCTAACCCTAACCCTAACCCTATCCATAACCCTAAACCCTAACCCTAACCCTAAACTCTAACCCTATTTTTTTTTGGATGATTTTTGTCCCATTCATCCCTAACCCTAACCCTAACCCATAAACCCTAACCCTAACCCTAACCCTATCCATAACC
The DNA here is from genome assembly GCF_056152115.1 of Neolamprologus brichardi. Taxonomy (NCBI): domain Eukaryota; kingdom Metazoa; phylum Chordata; class Actinopteri; order Cichliformes; family Cichlidae; genus Neolamprologus; species Neolamprologus brichardi. The sequence goes on along the minus strand of NC_142105.1, from coordinate 14,976,755 downwards.
CTAAACCCTAACCCTAACCCTAACCCTAAACTCTAACCCTAACCCTAACCCTAACCCTAAACCATAAACCCTAACCCTAACCATAACCCTATCCATAACCCTAAAACCTAACCCTAACCCTAACCCTATTCATAACCCTAAACCCTAACCCTAACCCTAACCCTAAACTCTAACCCTAACCCTAACCCTAACCCTACTAATAAAAAGTTTGTTTTGGATGATTTTTGTCCAATTCATCCCTAACCCTAACCCTAACCCATAAACCCTAACCCTAACCCTAACCCTATCCATAACCCTAAACCCTAACCCTAACCCTAAACTCTAACCCTAACCCTAACCCTAAACCCTAACCCTAACCCTAACCCTAACCCTATCCATAACCCTAAACCCTAACCCTAACCCTAACCCTATTCATAACCCTAAACTCTAACCCTAACCGTAACCCTAAGTCAGCAGCACAGGCAATGATTGTGGCAAAGCTTGCCTCAAAGGAAATACTGGCCTTGGTGTGGTGAATAAGGCTTAAGCCAGAAGCACAACAGGCTGTGGTGTGGTAAAGATGGCAGCTTCCTCCTGCGTATAGTTACAACTCTATGCAACTGTCCTAGGGAGGAAAGACTCACTGCTCACCACTCAAACAGTCGACACTAATAAAAAGTTTGTTTTGGATGATTTTTGTCCAATTCATCCCTAACCCTAACCCTAACCCATAAACCCTAACCCTAACCCTATCCATAACCCTAAACCCTAACCCTAACCCTAACCCTAAACTCTAACCCTAGTTTGTTTTGGATGATTTTTGTCCAATTCATCCCTAACCCTAACCCATAAACCCTAACCCTAACCCTAACCCTATCCATAACCCTAAACCCTAACCCTAACCCTAAACTCTAACCCTAACCCTAACCCTAACCCTAAACCATAAACCCTAACCCTAACCATAACCCTATCCATAACCCTAAACCCTAACCCTAACCCTATTCATAACCCTAAACCCTAACCCTAACCCTAACCCTATCCATAACCCTAAACCCTAACCCTAACCCTAACCCTAAACTCTAACCCTAAACCCTAACCCTAACCCTATTCATAACCCTAAACCCTAACCCTAACCCTAACCCTATCCATAACCCTAAACCCTAACCCTAACCCTAACCCTAAACCCTAACCCTAACCCTAACCCTATCCATAACCCTAAACCCTAACCCTAATCCTAACCCTAACCCTAAACTCTAACCCTAGTTTGTTTTGGATGATTTTTGTCCAATTCATCCCTAACCCTAACCCATAAACCCTAACCCTAACCCTAACCCTATCCATAACCCTAAACCCTAACCCTAACCCTAACCCTAAACTCTAACCCTAACCCTAACCCTAACCCTAAAACATAAACCCTAACCCTAACCATAACCCTATCCATAACCCTAAACCCTAACCCTAACCCTAACCCTATTCATAACCCTAAACCCTAACCCTAACCCTAACCCTATCCATAACCCTAAACCCTAACCCTAACCCTAACCCTAAACTCTAACCCTAACCCTAACCCTAACCCTACTAATAAAAAGTTTGTTTTGGATGATTTTTGTCCAATTCATCCCTAACCCTAACCCTAACCCATAAACCCTAACCCTAACCCTAACCCTAACCCTAACCCTAAACTCTAACCCTAACCCTAACCCTAACCCTAAACCCTAACCCTAACCCTATCCATAACCCTAAACCCTAACCCTAACCCTAACCCTATCCATAACCCTAAACCCTAACCCTAACCCTAACCCTATCCATAACCCTAAACCCTAACCCTAACCCTAACCCTAACCCTAAACTCTAACCCTAACCCTAACCCTAACCCATAAACCCTAACCCTAACCCTAACCCTAACCCATAAACCCTAACCCTAACCCTAACCCTAACCCTATCCATAACCCTAAACCCTAACCCTAACCCTAACCCCTAAACCCTAACCCTAACCCTAACCCTATCCATAACCCTAAACCCTAACCCTAACCCTAACCCTAAACTCTAACCCTAACCCTAACCCATAAACCCTAACCCTAACCCTAACCCTATCCATAACCCTAAACCCTTACCCTAACCCTAACCCTAAACTCTAACCCTAACCCTAACCCTAACCCTACTAATAAAAAGTTTGTTTTGGATGATTTTTGTCCAATTCATCCCTAACCCTAACCCTAACCCATAAACCCTAACCCTAACCTTAACCCTAACCCTATCCATAACCCTAAACCCTAACCCTAACCCTAACCCTAAACTCTAACCCTAACCCTAACCCTACTAATAAAAAGTTTGTTTTGGATGATTTTTGTCCAATTCATCCCTAACCCTAACCCTAACCCATAAACCCTAACCCTAACCCTAACCCTATCCATAACCCTAAACCCTAACCCTAACCCTATCCATAACCCTAAACCCTAACCCTAACCCTATCCATAACCCTAAACCCTAACCCTAAACCTAACCCTATTCATAACCCTAAACTCTAACCCTAACCCTAACCCTAAGTCAGCAGCACAGGCAATGATTGTGGCAAAGCTTGCCTCACAGGAAATACTGGCCTTGGTGTGGTGAATAAGGCTTCAGCCAGAAGCACAACAGGCTGTGGTGTGGTAAAGATGGCAGCTTCCTCCTGCGTATAGTTACAACTCTATGCAACTGTCCTAGGGAGGAAAGACTCACTGCTCACCACTCAAACAGTCGACACTAATAAAAAGTTTGTTTTGGATGATTTTTGTCCAATTCATCCCTAACCCTAACCCTAACCCATAAACCCTAACCCTAACCGTAACCCTATCCATAACCCTAAACCCTAACCCTAACCCTAACCCTAAACTCTAACCCTAGTTTGTTTTGGATGATTTTTGTCCAATTCATCCCTAACCCTAACCCATAAACCCTAACCCTAACCCTAACCCTATCCATAACCCTAAACCCTAACCCTAACCCTAAACTCTAACCCTAACCCTAACCCTAACCCTAAACCATAAACCCTAACCCTAACCATAACCCTATCCATAACCCTAAACCCTAACCCTAACCCTATTCATAACCCTAAACCCTAACCCTAACCCTAACCCTATCCATAACCCTAAACCCTAACCCTAACCCTAACCCTAAACTCTAACCCTAAACCCTAACCCTAACCCTATTCATAACCCTAAACCCTAACCCTAACCCTAACCCTATCCATAACCCTAAACCCTAACCCTAACCCTAACCCTAAACCCTAACCCTAACCCTAACCCTATCCATAACCCTAAACCCTAACCCTAATCCTAACCCTAACCCTAAACTCTAACCCTAGTTTGTTTTGGATGATTTTTGTCCAATTCATCCCTAACCCTAACCCATAAACCCTAACCCTAACCCTAACCCTATCCATAACCCTAAACCCTAACCCTAACCCTAACCCTAAACTCTAACCCTAACCCTAACCCTAACCCTAAAACATAAACCCTAACCCTAACCATAACCCTATCCATAACCCTAAACCCTAACCCTAACCCTAACCCTATTCATAACCCTAAACCCTAACCCTAACCCTAACCCTATCCATAACCCTAAACCCTAACCCTAACCCTAACCCTAAACTCTAACCCTAACCCTAACCCTAACCCTACTAATAAAAAGTTTGTTTTGGATGATTTTTGTCCAATTCATCCCTAACCCTAACCCTAACCCATAAACCCTAACCCTAACCCTAACCCTAACCCTAACCCTAAACTCTAACCCTAACCCTAACCCTAACCCTAAACCCTAACCCTAACCCTATCCATAACCCTAAACCCTAACCCTAACCCTAACCCTATCCATAACCCTAAACCCTAACCCTAACCCTAACCCTATCCATAACCCTAAACCCTAACCCTAACCCTAACCCTAACCCTAAACTCTAACCCTAACCCTAACCCTAACCCATAAACCCTAACCCTAACCCTAACCCTAACCCATAAACCCTAACCCTAACCCTAACCCTAACCCTATCCATAACCCTAAACCCTAACCCTAACCCTAACCCCTAAACCCTAACCCTAACCCTAACCCTATCCATAACCCTAAACCCTAACCCTAACCCTAACCCTAAACTCTAACCCTAACCCTAACCCATAAACCCTAACCCTAACCCTAACCCTATCCATAACCCTAAACCCTTACCCTAACCCTAACCCTAAACTCTAACCCTAACCCTAACCCTAACCCTACTAATAAAAAGTTTGTTTTGGATGATTTTTGTCCAATTCATCCCTAACCCTAACCCTAACCCATAAACCCTAACCCTAACCTTAACCCTAACCCTATCCATAACCCTAAACCCTAACCCTAACCCTAACCCTAAACTCTAACCCTAACCCTAACCCTACTAATAAAAAGTTTGTTTTGGATGATTTTTGTCCAATTCATCCCTAACCCTAACCCTAACCCATAAACCCTAACCCTAACCCTAACCCTATCCATAACCCTAAACCCTAACCCTAACCCTATCCATAACCCTAAACCCTAACCCTAACCCTATCCATAACCCTAAACCCTAACCCTAAACCTAACCCTATTCATAACCCTAAACTCTAACCCTAACCCTAACCCTAAGTCAGCAGCACAGGCAATGATTGTGGCAAAGCTTGCCTCACAGGAAATACTGGCCTTGGTGTGGTGAATAAGGCTTCAGCCAGAAGCACAACAGGCTGTGGTGTGGTAAAGATGGCAGCTTCCTCCTGCGTATAGTTACAACTCTATGCAACTGTCCTAGGGAGGAAAGACTCACTGCTCACCACTCAAACAGTCGACACTAATAAAAAGTTTGTTTTGGATGATTTTTGTCCAATTCATCCCTAACCCTAACCCTAACCCATAAACCCTAACCCTAACCGTAACCCTATCCATAACCCTAAACCCTAACCCTAACCCTAACTCTAACCCATAAACCCTATCCCTAACCCTAACCCTATCCATAACCCTAAACCCTAACCCTAACCCTAACCCTAAACTCTAACCCTAACCCTAACCCTAAACCATAAACCCTAACCCTAACCATAACCCTATCCATAACCCTAAACCCTAACCCTAACCCTAACCCTATTCATAACCCTAAACCCTAACCCTAACCCTAACCCTATCCATAACCCTAAACCCTAACCCTAACCCTAACCCTAAACTCTAACCCTAACCCTAACCCATAAACCCTAACCCTAACCCTAACCCTATCCATAACCCTAAACCCTAACCCTAACCCTAACCCTAAACTCTAACCCTAACCCTAACCCTAACCCTACTAATAAAAAGTTTGTTTTGGATGATTTTTGTCCAATTCATCCCTAACCCTAACCCTAACCCATAAACCCTAACCCTAACCCTATCCATAACCCTAAACCCTAACCCTAACCCTAACCCTAACCCTAAACTCTAACCCTAACCCTAACCCTAACCCCTAACCCTAACCCTAACCCTAACCCTACTAATAAAAAGTTTGTTTTGGATGATTTTTGTCCAATTCATCCCTAACCCTAACCCTAACCCATAAACCCTAACCCTAACCCTAACCCTAACCCTATCCATAACCCTAAACCCTAACCCTAACCCTAACCCTAAACTCTAACCCTAACCCTAACCCTAACCCTACTAATAAAAAGTTTGTTTTGGATGATTTTTGTCCAATTCATCCCTAACCCTAACCCTAACCCATAAACCCTAACCCTAACCCTAACCCTAACCCTATCCATAACCGTAAACCCTAACCCTAACCCTAACCCTAAACTCCAACCCTAACCCTAACCCTAACCCTACTAATAAAAAGTTTGTTTTGGATGATTTTTGTCCAATTCATTCCTAACCCTAACCCTAACCCATAAACCCTAACCCTAACCCTAACCCTATCCATAACCCTAAACCCTAACCCTAACCCTAACCCTAAACTCTAACCCTAACCCTAACCCTAACCCTAAACCCTAACCCTAACCCTAACCCTATCCATAACCCTAAACCCTAACCCTAACCCTAACCCTATTCATAACCCTAAACTCTAACCCTAACCCTAACCCTAAGTCAGCAGCACAGGCAATGATTGTGGCAAAGCTTGCCTCACAGGAAATACTGGCCTTGGTGTGGTGAATAAGGCTTCAGCCAGAAGCACAACAGGCTGTGGTGTGGTAAAGATGGCAGCTTCCTCCTGCGTATAGTTACAACTCTATGCAACTGTCCTAGGGAGGAAAGACTCACTGCTCACCACTCAAACAGTCGACACTAATAAAAAGTTTGTTTTGGATGATTTTTGTCCAATTCATCCCTAACCCTAACCCTAACCCATAAACCCTAACCCTAACCCTAACCCTATCGATAACCCTAACCCATAACCCTAAACCCTAACCCTAACCCTAACCCTATTCATAACCCTAAACTCTAACCCTAACCCTAACCCTAAGTCAGCAGCACAGGCAATGATTGTGGCAAAGCTTGCCTCACAGGAAATACTGGCCTTGGTGTGGTGAATAAGGCTTCAGCCAGAAGCACAACAGGCTGTGGTGTGGTAAAGATGGCAGCTTCCTCCTGCGTATAGTTACAACTCTATGCAACTGTCCTAGGGAGGAAAGACTCACTGCTCACCACTCAAACAGTCGACACTAATAAAAAGTTTGTTTTGGATGATTTTTGTCCAATTCATCCCTAACCCTAACCCTAACCCATAAACCCTAACCCTAACCCTAACCCTAACCCTATCCATAACCCTAAACCCTAACCCTAACCCTAACCCTAACCCTAAACTCTAACCCTAGTTTGTTTTGGATGATTTTTGTCCCATTCATCCCTAACCCTAACCCTAACCCATAAACCCTAACCCTAACCCTAACCCTATCCATAACCCTAAACCCTAAATCTAACCCTAACCCTAAACTCTAACCCTAACCCTAACCCTAACCCTAAACCATAAACCCTAACCCTAACCATAACCCTATCCATAACCCTAAACCCTAACCCTAACCCTAACCCTATTCATAACCCTAAACCCTAACCCTAACCCTAACCCTAAACCCTAACCCTAACCCTAAACTCTAACCCTAACCCTAACCCATAAACCCTAACCCTAACCCTAACCCTATCCATAACCCTAAACCCTAACCCTAACCCTAATCCTAAACTCTAACCCTAACCCTAACCCTAACCCTACTAATAAAAAGTTTGTTTTGGATGATTTTTGTCCAATTCATCCCTAACTCCAACCCTAACCCATAAACCCTAACCCTAACCCTAACCCTATCCATAACCCTAAACCCTAACCCTAACCCTAACCCTAAACTCTAACCCTAACCCTAACCCTAAACCCTAACCCTAACCTTATCCCTATCCATAACCCTAAACCCTAACCCTAACCCTAACCCTATCCATAACCCTAAACCCTAACCCTAACCCTAACCCTATTCATAACCCTAAACTCTAACCCTAACCCTAACCCTAAGTCAGCAGCACAGGCAATGATTGTGGCAAAGCTTGCCTCACAGGAAATACTGGCCTTGGTGTGGTGAATAAGGCTTCAGCCAGAAGCACAACAGGCTGTGGTGTGGTAAAGATGGCAGCTTCCTCCTGCGTATAGTTACAACTCTATGCAACTGTCCTAGGGAGGAAAGACTCACTGCTCACCACTCAAACAGTCGACACTAATAAAAAGTTTGTTTTGGATGATTTTTGTCCAATTCATCCCTAACCCTAACCCTAACCCTAACCCTATCCATAACCCTAACCCATAACCCTAAACCCTAACCCTAACCCTAACCCTATTCATAACCCTAAACTCTAACCCTAACCCTAACCCTAAGTCAGCAGCACAGGCAATGATTGTGGCAAAGCTTGCCTCACAGGAAATACTGGCCTTGGTGTGGTGAATAAGGCTTCAGCCAGAAGCACAACAGGCTGTGGTGTGGTAAAGATGGCAGCTTCCTCCTGCGTATAGTTACAACTCTATGCAACTGTCCTAGGGAGGAAAGACTCACTGCTCACCACTCAAACAGTCAACACTAATAAAAAGTTTGTTTTGGATGATTTTTGTCCAATTCATCCCTAACCCTAACCCTAACCCATAAACCCTAACCCTAACCCTAACCCTATCCATAACCCTAAACCCTAACCCTAACCCTAACCCTAACCCTAAACTCTAACCCTAGTTTGTTTTGGATGATTTTTGTCCCATTCATCCCTAACCCTAACCCTAACCCATAAACCCTAACCCTAACCCTAACCCTATCCATAACCCTAAACCCTAACCCTAACCCTAAACTCTAACCCTAACCCTAACCCTAACCCTAAACCATAAACCCTAACCCTAACCATAACCCTATCCATAACCCTAAACCCTAACCCTAACCCTAACCCTATTCATAACCCTAAACCCTAACCCTAACCCTAACCCTAACCCTAAACCCTAACCCTAACCCTAAACTCTAACCCTAACCCTAACCCATAAACCCTAACCCTAACCCTAACCCTATCCATAACCCTAAACCCTAACCCTAACCCTAACCCTAAACTCGAACCCTAACCCTAACCCTACTAATAAAAAGTTTGTTTTGGATGATTTTTGTCCAATTCATCCCTAACTCCAACCCTAACCCATAAACCCTAACCCTAACCCTAACCCTATCCATAACCCTAAACCCTAACCCTAACCCTAACCCTAAACTCTAACCCTAACCCTAACCCTAAACCCTAACCCTAACCCTAACCCTATCCATAACCCTAAACCCTAACCCTAACCCTATTCATAACCCTAAACTCTAACCCTAACCCTAACCCTAAGTCAGCAGCACAGGCAATGATTGTGGCAAAGCTTGCCTCACAGGAAATACTGGCCTTGGTGTGGTGAATAAGGCTTCAGCCAGAAGCACAACAGGCTGTGGTGTGGTAAAGATGGCAGCTTCCTCCTGCGTATAGTTACAACTCTATGCAACTGTCCTAGGGAGGAAAGACTCACTGCTCACCACTCAAACAGTCGACACTAATAAAAAGTTTGTTTTGGATGATTTTTGTCCAATTCATCCCTAACCCTAACCCTAACCCATAAACCCTAACCCTAACCCTAACCCTAACCCTATCCATAACCCTAAACCCTAACCCTAACCCTAACCCTAAACTCTAACCCTAACCCTAACCCTAACCCTACTAATAAAAAGTTTGTTTTGGATGATTTTTGTCCAATTCATCCCTAACCCTAACCCTAACCCATGAACCCTAACCCTAACCCTAACCCTAACCCTATCCATAACCCTAAACCCAAACCCTAACCCTAACCCTAAACTCTAACCCTAACCCTAACCCTAAACCCTAACCCTAACCCTATCGATAACCCTAAACCCTCACCCTAACCCTAACCCTATTCATAACCCTAAACTCTAACCCTAACCCTAACCCTAAGTCAGCAGCACAGGCAATGATTGTGGCAAAGCTTGCCTCAAAGGAAATACTGGCCTTGGTGTGGTGAATAAGGCTTCAGCCAGAAGCACAACAGGCTGTGGTGTGGTAAAGATGGCAGCTTCCTCCTGCGTATAGTTACAACTCTATGCAACTGTCCTAGGGAGGAAAGACTCACTGCTCACCACTCAAACAGTCGACACTAATAAAAAGTTTGTTTTGGATGATTTTTGTCCAATTCATCCCTAACCCTAACCCTAACCCATAAACCCTAACCCTATCCGTAACCCTATCCATAACCCTAAACCCTAACCCTAACCCTAACCCTAACCCTAAACTCTAACCCTAACCCTAACCCATAAACCCTAACCCTAACCCTATCCATAACCCTAAACCCTAACCCTAACCCTAACCCTAACCCTAAACTCTAACCCTAACCATAACCCTAACCCCACTAATAAAACGTTTGTTTTGGATGATTTTTGTCCAATTCATCCCTAACCCTAACCCTAACCCATAAACCCTAACCCTAACCCTAACCCTATCCATAACCCTAAACCCTAACCCTAACCCTAACCCTAAATTCTAACCCTAACCCTAACCCTAAACCCTAACCTTAACCCTAACCCTATCCATAACCCTAAACCCTAACCCTAACCCTAACCCTATCCATAACCCTAAACTCTAACCCTAACCCTAACCCTAAGTCAGCAGCACAGGCAATGATTGTGGCAAAGCTTGCCTCACAGGAAATACTGGCCTTGGTGTGGTGAATAAGGCTTCAGCCAGAAGCACAACAGGCTGTGGTGTGGTAAAGATGGCAGCTTCCTCCTGCGTATAGTTACAACTCTATGCAACTGTCCTAGGGAGGAAAGACTCACTGCTCACCACTCAAACAGTCGACACTAATAAAAAGTTTGTTTTGGATGATTTTTGTCCAATTCATCCCTAACCCTAACCCTAACCCATAAACCCTAACCCTAACCCTAACCCTATCCATAACCCTAAACCCTAACCCTAACCCTAACCCTAAACTCTAACCCTATTTTTTTTTGGATGATTTTTGTCCCATTCATCCCTAACCCTAACCCTAACCCATAAACCCTAACCCTAACCCTAACCCTATCCATAACCCTAAACCCTAACCCTAACCCTAACCCTAAACTCTAACCCTAACCCTAACCCTAACCCTAAACCATAAACCCTAACCCTAACCATAACCCTATCCATAACCCTAAACCCTAACCCTAACCCTAACCCTATTCATAACCCTAAACCCTAACCCTAACCCTAACCCTAAACTCTAACCCTAACCCTAACCCTAACCCTACTAATAAAAAGTTTGTTTTGGATGATTTTTGTCCAATTCATCCCTAACCCTAACCCTAACCCATAAACCCTAACCCTAACCCTAACCCTATCCATAACCCTAAACCCTAACCCTAACCCTAAACTCTAACCCTAACCCTAACCCTAAACCCTAACCCTAACCCTAACCCTAACCCTATCCATAACCCTAAACCCTAACCCTAACCCTAACCCTATTCATAACCCTAAACTCTAACCCTAACCGTAACCCTAAGTCAGCAGCACAGGCAATGATTGTGGCAAAGCTTGCCTCAAAGGAAATACTGGCCTTGGTGTGGTGAATAAGGCTTAAGCCAGAAGCACAACAGGCTGTGGTGTGGTAAAGATGGCAGCTTCCTCCTGCGTATAGTTACAACTCTATGCAACTGTCCTAGGGAGGAAAGACTCACTGCTCACCACTCAAACAGTCGACACTAATAAAAAGTTTGTTTTGGATGATTTTTGTCCAATTCATCCCTAACCCTAACCCTAACCCATAAACCCTAACCCTAACCCTATCCATAACCCTAAACCCTAACCCTAACCCTAACCCTAAACTCTAACCCTAAACCCTAACCCTAACCCTATTCATAACCCTAAACCCTAACCCTAACCCTAACCCTATCCATAACCCTAAACCCTAACCCTAACCCTAACCCTAAACCCTAACCCTAACCCTAACCCTATCCATAACCCTAAACCCTAACCCTAATCCTAACCCTAACCCTAAACTCTAACCCTAGTTTGTTTTGGATGATTTTTGTCCAATTCATCCCTTACCCTAACCCATAAACCCTAACCCTAACCCTAACCCTATCCATAACCCTAAACCCTAACCCTAACCCTAACCCTAAACTCTAACCCTAACCCTAACCCTAACCCTAAAACATAAACCCTAACCCTAACCATAACCCTATCCATAACCCTAAACCCTAACCCTAACCCTAACCCTATTCATAACCCTAAACCCTAACCCTAACCCTAACCCTATCCATAACCCTAAACCCTAACCCTAACCCTAACCCTAAACTCTAACCCTAACCCTAACCCTAACCCTACTAATAAAAAGTTTGTTTTGGATGATTTTTGTCCAATTCATCCCTAACCCTAACCCTAACCCATAAACCCTAACCCTAACCCTAACCCTAACCCTAACCCTAAACTCTAACCCTAACCCTAACCCTAACCCTAAACCCTAACCCTAACCCTAACCCTAACCCTATCCATAACCCTAAACCCTAACCCTAACCCTAACCCTATCCATAACCCTAAACCCTAACCCTAACCCTAACCCTATCCATAACCCTAAACCCTAACCCTAACCCTAACCCTAACCCTAAACTCTAACCCTAACCCTAACCCTAACCCATAAACCCTAACCCTAACCCTAACCCTAACCCTAACCCATAAACCCTAACCCTAACCCTAACCCTAACCCTATCCATAACCCTAAACCCTAACCCTAACCCTAACCCCTAAACCCTAACCCTAACCCTAACCCTATCCATAACCCTAAACCCTAACCCTAACCCTAACCCTAAACTCTAACCCTAACCCTAACCCATAAACCCTAACCCTAACCCTAACCCTATCCATAACCCTAAACCCTTACCCTAACCCTAACCCTAAACTCTAACCCTAACCCTAACCCTAACCCTACTAATAAAAAGTTTGTTTTGGATGATTTTTGTCCAATTCATCCCTAACCCTAACCCTAACCCATAAACCCTAACCCTAACCTTAACCCTAACCCTATCCATAACCCTAAACCCTAACCCTAACCCTAACCCTAAACTCTAACCCTAACCCTAACCCTACTAATAAAAAGTTTGTTTTGGATGAAATTTGTCCAATTCATCCCTAACCCTAACCCTAACCCATAAACCCTAACCCTAACCCTAACCCTATTCATAACCCTAACCCTAACCCTACTAATAAAAAGTTTGTTTTGGATGATTTTTGTCCAATTCATCCCTAACCCTAACCCTAACCCATAAACCCTAACCCTAACCCTATCCATAACCCTAAACCCTAACCCTAACCCTAACCCTAACCCTAAACTCTAACCCTAACCCTAACCCATAAACCCTAACCCTAACCCTAACCCTAACCCATAAACCCTAACCCTAACCCTAACCCTAACCCTAACCCTATCCATAACCCTAAACCCTAACCCTAACCCTAACCCCTAAAATCTAACCCTAACCCTAACCCTATCCATAACCCTAAACCCTAAACCTAACCCTAACCCTATCCATAACCCTAAACCCTAACCCTAACCCTAACCCTATCCATAACCGTAAACCCTAACCCTAACCCTAACCCTAAACTCTAACCCTAACCCTAACCCATAAACCCTAACCCTAACCCTAACCCTAACCCTATCCATAACCCTAAACCCTAACCCTAACCCTAACCCTAAACTCTAACCCTAACCCTAACCCTAACCCTACTAATAAAAAGTTTGTTTTGGATGATTTTTGTCCAATTCATCCCTAACCCTAACCCTAACCCATAAACCCTAACCCTAACCTTAACCCTAACCCTATCCATAACCCTAAACCCTAACCCTAACCCTAACCCTAAACTCTAACCCTAACCCTAACCCTACTAATAAAAAGTTTGTTTTGGATGATTTTTGTCCAATTCATCCCTAACCCTAACCCTAACCCATAAACCCTAACCCTAACCCTAACCCTATCCATAACGCTAACCCTAACCCTAAACTCTAACCCTAACCCTAACCCTAACCCTACTAATAAAAAGTTTGTTTTGGATGATTTTTGTCCAATTCATCCCTAACCCTAACCCTAACCCATAAACCCTAACCCTAACCCTATCCATAACCCTAAACCCTAACCCTAACCCTAACCCTAAACTCTAACCCTAGTTTGTTTTAGATGATTTTTGTCCAATTCATCCCTAACCCTAACCCATAAACCCTAACCCTAACCCTAACCCTATCCATAACCCTAAACCCTAACCCTAACCCTAACCCTAAACTCTAACCCTAACCCTAACCCTAACCCTAAACCATAAACCCTAACCCTAACCATAACCCTATCCATAACCCTAAACCCTAACCCTAACCCTAACCCTATTCATAACCCTAAACCCTAACCCTAACCCTAACCCTATCCATAACCCTAAACCCTAACCCTAACCCTAACCCTAACCCTAAACTCTAACCCTAACCCTAACCCATAAACCCTAACCCTAACCCTAACCCATAAACCCTAACCCTAACCCTAACCCTAACCCTAACCCTATCCATAACCCTAAACCCTAACCCTAACCCTAACCCCTAAACCCTAACCCTAACCCTAACCCTATCCATAACCCTAAACCCTAAACCTAACCCTAACCCTATCCATAACCCTAAACCCTAACCCTAACCCTAACCCTATCCATAACCGTAAACCCTAACCCTAACCCTAACCCTAAACTCTAACCCTAACCCTAACCCATGAACCCTAACCCTAACCCTAACCCTATCCATAACCCTAAACCCTAACCCTAACCCTAACCCTAAACTCTAACCCTAACCCTAACCCTAACCCTACTAATAAAAAGTTTGTTTTGGATGATTTTTGTCCAATTCATCCCTAACCCTAACCCTAACCCATAAACCCTAACCCTAACCTTAACCCTAACCCTATCCATAACCCTAAACCCTAACCCTAACCCTAACCCTAAACTCTAACCCTAACCCTAACCCTACTAATAAAAAGTTTGTTTTGGATGATTTTTGTCCAATTCATCCCTAACCCTAACCCTAACCCATAAACCCTAACCCTAACCCTAACCCTATCCATAACCCTAACCCTAACCCTAAACTCTAACCCTAACCCTAACCCTAACCCTACTAATAAAAAGTTTGTTTTGGATGATTTTTGTCCAATTCATCCCTAACCCTAACCCTAACCCATAAACCCTAACCCTAACCCTATCCATAACCCTAAACCCTAACCCTAACCCTAAACTCTAACCCTAGTTTGTTTTAGATGATTTTTGTCCAATTCATCCCTAACCCTAACCCATAAACCCTAACCCTAACCCTAACCCTATCCATAACCCTAAACCCTAACCCTAACCCTAACCCTAAACTCTAACCCTAACCCTAACCCTAACCCTAAACCATAAACCCTAACCCTAACCATAACCCTATCCATAACCCTAAACCCTAACCCTAACCCTAACCCTATTCATAACCCTAAACCCTAACCCTAACCCTAACCCTATCCATAACCCTAAACCCTAACCCTAACCCTAACCCTAACCCTAAACTCTAACCCTAACCCTAACCCATAAACCCTAACCCTAACCCTAACCCTAACCCTATCCATAACCCTAAACCCTAACCCTGACCCTAACCCTAAACTCTAACCCTAACCCTAACCCTAACCCTAAACCCTAACCCTAACCCTAACCCTATCCATAACCCTAAACCCTAACCCTAACCCTAACCCTAACCCTATCCATAACCCTAAACCCTAACCCTAACCCTAACCCTAACCCTAAACTCTAACCCTAACCCTAACCCATAAACCCTAACCCTAACCCTAACCCATAAACCCTAACCCTAACCCTAACCCTAACCCTATCCATAACCCTAAACCCTAACCCTAACCCTAACCCCTAAACCCTAACCCTAACCCTAACCCTATCCATAACCCTAAACCCTAACCCTAACCCTATCCATAACCCTAAACCCTAACCCTAACCCTAACCCTATCCATAACCCTAAACCCTAAACTCTAACCCTAACCCTAACCCTAACCCATAAACCCTAACCCTAACCCTAACCCTATCCATAACCCTAAACCCTAACCCTAACCCTAACCCTAAACTCTAACCCTAACCCTAACCCTAACCCTACTAATAAAAAGTTTGTTTTGGATGATTTTTGTCCAATTCATCCCTAACCCTAAACCTAACCCATAAACCCTAACCCTAACCTTAACCCTAACCCTATCCATAACCCTAAACCCTAACCCTAACCCTAACCCTAAACTCTAACCCTAACCCTAACCCTAACCCTACTAATAAAAAGTTTGTTTTGGATGATTTTTGTCCAATTCATCCCTAACCCTAACCCTAACCCATAAAGCCTAACCCTAACCCTAACCCTATCCATAACCCTAAACCCTAACCCTAACCCTAACCCTAACCCTAAACTCTAACCCTAACCCTTACCCTAAACCCTAACCCTAACCCTATCCATAACCCTAAACCCTAACCCTAACCCTAACCCTATTCATAACCCTAAACTGTAACCCTAACCCTAACCCTAAGTCAGCAGCACAGGCAATGATTGTGGCAAAGCTTGCCTCACAGGAAATACTGGCCTTGGTGTGGTGAATAAGGCTTCAGCCAGAAGCACAACAGGCTGTGGTGTGGTAAAGATGGCAGCTTCCTCCTGCGTATAGTTACAACTCTATGCAACTGTCCTAGGGAGGAAAGACTCACTGCTCACCACTCAAACAGTCGACACTAATAAAAAGTTTGTTTTGGATGATTTTTGTCCAATTCATCCCTAACCCTAACCCTAACCCATAAACCCTAACCCTAACCCTAACCCTATCCATAACCCTAAACCCTAACCCTAACCCTAACCCTAAACTCTAACCCTAACCCTAACCCTAACCCTAAACCATAAACCCTAACCCTAACCCTAACCCTAAACCCTAACCCTAACCCTAACCCTATTCATAACCCTAAACTCTAACCCTAACCCTAACCCTAAGTCAGCAGCACAGGCAATGATTGTGGCAAAGCTTGCCTCACAGGAAATACTGGCCTTGGTGTGGTGAATAAGGCTTCAGCCAGAAGCACAACAGGCTGTGGTGTGGTAAAGATGGCAGCTTCCTCCTGCGTATAGTTACAACTCTATGCAACTGTCCTAGGGAGGAAAGACTCACTGCTCACCACTCAAACAGTCGACACTAATAAAAAGTTTGTTTTGGATGATTTTTGTCCAATTCATCCCTAACCCTAACCCTAACCCATAAACCCTAACCCTAACCCTAACCCTATCCATAACCCTAAACCCTAACCCTAACCCTAACCCTAAACTCTAACCCTAACCCTAACCCTAAACCCTAACCCTAACCCTAACCCTAACTCTAACCCTAACCCTAACCCTAAACCCTAACCCTAACCCTAACCCTAACCCTATCCATAACCTTAAACCCTAAACCTAACCCTAACCCTATTCATAACCCTAAACTCTAACCCTAACCCTAACCCTAAGTCAGCAGCACAGGGAATGATTGTGGCAAAGCTTGCCTCACAGGAAATACTGGCCTTGGTGTGGTGAATAAGGCTTCAGCCAGAAGCACAACAGGCTGTGGTGTGGTAAAGATGGCAGCTTCCTCCTGCGTATAGTTACAACTCTATGCAACTGTCCTAGGGAGGAAAGACTCACTGCTCACCACTCAAACAGTCGACACTAATAAAAAGTTTGTTTTGGATGATTTTTGTCCAATTCATCCCTAACCCTAACCCTAACCTATAAACCCTAACCCTAACCCTAACCCTAACCCTATCCATAACCCTAAACCCTAACCCTAACCCTAACCCTAACCCTAAACTCTAACCCTAACCCTAACCCATAAACCCTAACCCTAACCCTAACCCTATCCATAACCCTAAACCCTAACACTAACCCTAACCCTAAACTCTAACCCTAACCCTAACCCTACTAATAAAAAGTTTGTTTTGGATGATTTTTGTCCAATTCATCCCTAACCCTAACCCTAACCCATAAACCCTAACCCTAACCCTAACCCTAACCCTATCCATAACCCTAAACCCTAACCCTAACCCTAAACTCTAACCCTAACCCTAACCCTAAACCCTAACCCTAACCCTAACCCTATCCATAACCCTAACCCTAACCCTAACCCTATCCATAACCCTAAACCCTAACCCTAACCCTAACCCTATCCATAACCCTAAACCTATCCATAACCCTAAACCCTAACCCTAACCCTAACCCTAAACTCTAACCCTAACCCTAACCCTATCCATAACCCTAAACCCTAACCCTAACCCTAACCCTAAACCCTAACCCTAACCCTAACCCTATCCATAACCCTAAACCCTAACCCTAATCCTAACCCTAACCCTAAACTCTAACCCTAGTTTGTTTTGGATGATTTTTGTCCAATTCATCCCTTACCCTAACCCATAAACCCTAACCCTAACCCTAACCCTATCCATAACCCTAAACCCTAACCCTAACCCTAACCCTAAACTCTAACCCTAACCCTAACCCTAACCCTAAAACATAAACCCTAACCCTAACCATAACCCTATCCATAACCCTAAACCCTAACCCTAACCCTAACCCTATTCATAACCCTAAACCCTAACCCTAACCCTAACCCTATCCATAACCCTAAACCCTAACCCTAACCCTAACCCTAAACTCTAACCCTAACCCTAACCCTAACCCTACTAATAAAAAGTTTGTTTTGGATGATTTTTGTCCAATTCATCCCTAACCCTAACCCTAACCCATAAACCCTAACCCTAACCCTAACCCTAACCCTAAACTCTAACCCTAACCCTAACCCTAACCCTAAACCCTAACCCTAACCCTAACCCTATCCATAACCCTAAACCCTAACCCTAACCCTAACCCTATCCATAACCCTAAACCCTAACCCTAACCCTAACCCTATCCATAACCCTAAACCCTAACCCTAACCCTAACCCTAACCCTAAACTCTAACCCTAACCCTAACCCTAACCCATAAACCCTAACCCTAACCCTAACCCTAACCCATAAACCCTAACCCTAACCCTAACCCTAACCCTATCCATAACCCTAAACCCTAACCCTAACCCTAACCCCTAAACCCTAACCCTAACCCTAACCCTATCCATAACCCTAAACCCTAACCCTAACCCTAACCCTAAACTCTAACCCTAACCCTAACCCATAAACCCTAACCCTAACCCTAACCCTATCCATAACCCTAAACCCTTACCCTAACCCTAACCCTAAACTCTAACCCTAACCCTAACCCTAACCCTACTAATAAAAAGTTTGTTTTGGATGATTTTTGTCCAATTCATCCCTAACCCTAACCCTAACCCATAAACCCTAACCCTAACCTTAACCCTAACCCTATCCATAACCCTAAACCCTAACCCTAACCCTAACCCTAAACTCTAACCCTAACCCTAACCCTACTAATAAAAAGTTTGTTTTGGATGATTTTTGTCCAATTCATCCCTAACCCTAACCCTAACCCATAAACCCTAACCCTAACCCTAACCCTATTCATAACCCTAAACCCTAACCCTAACCCTAACCCTAACCCTAAACTCTAACCCTAACCCTAACCCTAACCCTACTAATAAAAAGTTTGTTTTGGATGATTTTTGTCCAATTCATCCCTAACCCTAACCCTAACCCATAAACCCTAACCCTAACCCTATCCATAACCCTAAACCCTAACCCTAACCCTAACCCTAACCCTAAACTCTAACCCTAACCCTAACCCATAAACCCTAACCCTAACCCTAACCCTAACCCATAAACCCTAACCCTAACCCTAACCCTAACCCTAACCCTATCCATAACCCTAAACCCTAACCCTAACCCTAACCCCTAAACCCTAACCCTAACCCTAACCCTATCCATAACCCTAAACCCTAAACCTAACCCTAACCCTATCCATAACCCTAAACCCTAACCCTAACCCTAACCCTATCCATAACCGTAAACCCTAACCCTAACCCTAACCCTAAACTCTAACCCTAACCCTAACCCATAAACCCTAACCCTAACCCTAACCCTATCCATAACCCTAAACCCTAACCCTAACCCTAACCCTAAACTCTAACCCTAACCCTAACCCTAACCCTACTAATAAAAAGTTTGTTTTGGATGATTTTTGTCCAATTCATCCCTAACCCTAACCCTAACCCATAAACCCTAACCCTAACCTTAACCTTAACCCTATCCATAACCCTAAACCCTAACCCTAACCCTAACCCTAAACTCTAACCCTAACCCTAACCCTACTAATAAAAAGTTTGTTTTGGATGATTTTTGTCCAATTCATCCCTAACCCTAACCCTAACCCATAAACCCTAACCCTAACCCTAACCCTATCCATAACGCTAACCCTAACCCTAAACTCTAACCCTAACCCTAACCCTAACCCTACTAATAAAAAGTTTGTTTTGGATGATTTTTGTCCAATTCATCCCTAACCCTAACCCTAACCCATAAACCCTAACCCTAACCCTATCCATAACCCTAAACCCTAACCCTAACCCTAACCCTAAACTCTAACCCTAGTTTGTTTTAGATGATTTTTGTCCAATTCATCCCTAACCCTAACCCATAAACCCTAACCCTAACCCTAACCCTATCCATAACCCTAAACCCTAACCCTAACCCTAACCCTAAACTCTAACCCTAACCCTAACCCTAACCCTAAACCATAAACCCTAACCCTAACCATAACCCTATCCATAACCCTAAACCCTAACCCTAACCCTAACCCTATTCATAACCCTAAACCCTAACCCTAACCCTAACCCTATCCATAACCCTAAACCCTAACCCTAACCCTAACCCTAACCCTAAACTCTAACCCTAACCCTAACCCATAAACCCTAACCCTAACCCTAACCCATAAACCCTAACCCTAACCCTAACCCTAACCCTATCCATAACCCTAAACCCTAACCCTAACCCTAACCCCTAAACCCTAACCCTAACCCTAACCCTATCCATAACCCTAAACCCTAAACCTAACCCTAACCCTATCCATAACCCTAAACCCTAACCCTAACCCTAACCCTATCCATAACCGTAAACCCTAACCCTAACCCTAACCCTAAACTCTAACCCTAACCCTAACCCATAATCCCTAACCCTAACCCTAACCCTATCCATAACCCTAAACCCTAACCCTAACCCTAACCCTAAACTCTAACCCTAACCCTAACCCTAACCCTACTAATAAAAAGTTTGTTTTGGATGATTTTTGTCCAATTCATCCCTAACCCTAACCCTAACCCATAAACCCTAACCCTAACCTTAACCCTAACCCTATCCATAACCCTAAACCCTAACCCTAACCCTAACCCTAAACTCTAACCCTAACCCTAATCCTACTAATAAAAAGTTTGTTTTGGATGATTTTTGTCCAATTCATCCCTAACCCTAACCCTAACCCATAAACCCTAACCCTAACCCTAACCCTATCCATAACCCTAACCCTAACCCTAAACTCTAACCCTAACCCTAACCCTAACCCTACTAATAAAAAGTTTGTTTTGGATGATTTTTGTCCAATTCATCCCTAACCCTAACCCTAACCCATAAACCCTAACCCTAACCCTATCCATAACCCTAAACCCTAACCCTAACCCTAAACTCTAACCCTAGTTTGTTTTAGATGATTTTTGTCCAATTCATCCCTAACCCTAACCCATAAACCCTAACCCTAACCCTAACCCTATCCATAACCCTAAACCCTAACCCTAACCCTAACCCTAAACTCTAACCCTAACCCTAACCCTAACCCTAAACCATAAACCCTAACCCTAACCATAACCCTATCCATAACCCTAAACCCTAACCCTAACCCTAACCCTATTCATAACCCTAAACCCTAACCCTAACCCTAACCCTATCCATAACCCTAAACCCTAACCCTAACCCTAACCCTAACCCTAAACTCTAACCCTAACCCTAACCCATAAACCCTAACCCTAACCCTAACCCTAACCCTATCCATAACCCTAAACCCTAACCCTGACCCTAACCCTAAACTCTAACCCTAACCCTAACCCTAACCCTAAACCCTAACCCTAACCCTAACCCTATCCATAACCCTAAACTCTAACCCTAACCCTAACCCTAACCCTATCCATAACCCTAAACCCTAACCCTAACCCTAACCCTAACCCTAAACTCTAACCCTAACCCTAACCCATAAACCCTAACCCTAACCCTAACCCAT
>NC_142105.1:14945000-14947500 GCF_056152115.1 Neolamprologus brichardi | reverse complement strand
CTCTATGCAACTGTCCTAGGGAGGAAAGACTCACTGCTCACCACTCAAACAGTCGACACTAATAAAAAGTTTGTTTTGGATGATTTTTGTCCAATTCATCCCTAACCCTAACCTATAAACCCTAACCCTAACCCTAACCCTATCCATAACCCTAAACCCTAACCCTAACCCTAACCCTAAACTCTAACCCTAACCCTAACCCTAACCCTAAACCATAAACCCTAACCCTAACCATAACCCTATCCATAACCCTAAACCCTACCCCTAACCCTAACCCTATTCATAACCCTAAACCCTAACCCTAACCCTAACCCTATCCATAACCCTAAACCCTAACCCTAACCCTAACGCTAAACTCTAACCCTAACCCTAACCCATAAACCCTAACCCTAACCCTAACCCTATTCATAACCCTAAACCCTAACCCTAACCCTAACCCTAACCCTAAACTCTAACCCTAGTTTGTTTTGGATGATTTTTGTCCAATTCATCCCTAACCCTAACCCAACCCATAAACCCTACCCTAACCCTAACCCTAACCCTAACCCTTTGTTTTGGATGATTTTTGTCCAATTCATCCTTAACCCTAACCCTAACCCATAAACCCTAACCCTAACCCTAACCCTAACCCTATCCATAACCCTAAACCCTAACCCTAACCCTAACCCTAACCCTAAACTCTAACCCTAACCCTAACCCTAAACCCTAACCCTAACCCTATCCATAACCCTAAACCCTAACCCTAACCCTAACCCTATTCATAACCCTAAACTCTAACCCTAACCCTAACCCTAAGTCAGCAGCACAGGCAATGATTGTGGCAAAGCTTGCCTCACAGGAAATACTGGCCTTGGTGTTGTGAATAAGGCTTCAGCCAGAAGCACAACAGGCTGTGGTGTGGTAAAGATGGCAGCTTCCTCCTGCGTATAGTTACAACTCTATGCAACTGTCCTAGGGAGGAAAGACTCACTGCTCACCACTCAAACAGTCGACACTAATAAAAAGTTTGTTTTGGATGATTTTTGTCCAATTCATCCCTAACCCTAACCCTAACCCATAAACCCTAACCCTAACTCTAACCCTATCCATAACCCTAAACCCTAACCCTAACCCTAGCCCTAACCCTAAACTCTAACCCTAGTTTGTTTTGGTTTATTTTTGTCCAATTCATCCCTAACCCTAACCTATAAACCCTAACCCTAACCCTAACCCTATCCATAACCCTAAACCCTAACCCTAACCCTAACCCTAAACTCTAACCCTAACCCTAACCCTAAACCATAAACCCTAACCCTAACCATAACCCTATCCATAACCCTAAACCCTACCCCTAACCCTAACCCTATTCATAACCCTAAACCCTAACCCTAACCCTAACCCTATCCATAACCCTAAACCCTAACCCTAACCCTAACCCTAACCCTAAACTCTAACCCTAACCCTAACCCATAAACCCTAACCCTAACCCTAACCCTATCCATAACCCTAAACCCTAACCCTAACCCTAACCCTAACCCTAAACTCTAACCCTAGTTTGTTTTGGATGATTTTTGTCCAATTCATCCCTAACCCTAACCCATAAACCCTAACCCTAAACCTAACCCTATCCATAACCCTAAACCCTAACCCTAACCCTAACCCTAAACTCTAACCCTAACCCTAACCCTAACCCTAAACCATAAACCCTAACCCTAACCATAACCCTAAACCCTAAACCTAACCCTAACCCTATTCATAACCCTAAACCCTAACCCTAACCCTAACCCTATCCATAACCCTAAACCCTAACCCTAACCCTAACCCTAACCCTAAACTCTAACCCTAACCCTAACCCATAAACCCTAACCCTAACCCTAACCCTATCCATAACCCTAAACCCTAACCCTAACCCTAACCCTAAACCCTAACCCTAACCCTAACCCTATCCATAACCCTAAACCCTAACCCTAACCCTAACCCTATCCATAACCTTAAACCCTAACCCTAACCCTAACCCTAACCCTAAACTCTAACCCTAACCCTAACCCATAAACCCTAACCCTAACCCTAACCCTATCCATAACCCTAAACCCTAAACCTAACCCTAACCCTAAACTCTAACCCTAACCCTAACCCTAACCCTACTAATAAAAAGTTTGTTTTGGATGATTTTTGTCCAATTCATCCCTAACCCTAACCCTAACCCATAAACCCTAACCCTAACCCTAACCCTATCCATAACCCTAAACCCTAACCCTAACCCTAAACTCTAACCCTAACCCTAACCCTAAACCCTAACCCTAACCCTAACCCTATCCATAACCCTAAACCCTAACCCTAACCCTAACCCTATTCATAACCCTAAACTCTAACCCTAACCGTAACCCTAAGTCAGCAGCACAGGCAATGATTGTGGCAAAGCTTGCCTCACAGGAAATACTGGCCTTGGTGTGGTGAATAAGGCTTCAGCCAGAAGCACAACAGGCTGTGTTGTGGTAAAGATGGCAGCTTCCTCCTGCGT
>NC_142105.1:14937500-14940000 GCF_056152115.1 Neolamprologus brichardi | reverse complement strand
CTCTAACCCTAACCCTAACCCTAAGTCAGCAGTACAGGCAATGATTGTGGCAAAGCTTGCCTCAAAGGAAATACTGGCCTTGGTGTGGTGAATAAGGCTTCAGCCAGAAGCACAACAGGCTGTGGTGTGGTAAAGATGGCAGCTTCCTCCTGCGTATAGTTACAACTCTATGCAACTGTCCGAGGGAGGAAAGACTCACTGCTCACCACTCAAACAGTCGACACTAATAAAAAGTTTGTTTTGGATGATTTTTGTCCAATTCATCCCTAACCCTAACCCTAACCCATAAACCCTAACCCTAACCCTATCCATAACCCTAAACCCTAACCCTAACCCTAACCCTAACCCTAAACTCTAACACTAGTTTGTTTTGGATGATTTTTGTCCAATTCATCCCTAACCCTAACCCATAAACCCTAACCCTAACCCTAAACTCTAACCCTAACCCTAACCCTAACCCTAAACCATAAACCCTAACCCTAACCATAACCCTATCCATAACCCTAAACCCTAACCCTAACCCTAACCCTATTCATAACCCTAAACCCTAACCCTAACCCTAACCCTATCCATAACCCTATACCCTAACCCTAACCCTAACCCTAACCCTAAACTCTAACCCTAACCCTAACCCATAAACCCTAACCCTAACCCTAACCCTATCCATAACCCTAAACCCTAACCCTAATCCTAACCCCAACCCTAAACTCTAACCCTAGTTTGTTTTGGATGATTTTTGTCCAATTCTTCCCTAACCCTAACCCATAAACCCTAACCCTAACCCTAACCCTATCCATAACCCTAAACCCTAACCCTAACCCTAACCCTAAACTCTAACCCTAACCCTAACCCTAACCCTAAAACATAAACCCTAACCCTAACCATAACCCTATCCATAACCCTAAACCCTAACCCTAACCCTAACCCTATTCATAACCCTAAACCCTAACCCTAACCCTAACCCTATCCATAACCCTAAACCCTAACCCTAACCCTAACCCTAAACTCTAACCCTAACCCTAACCCATAAACCCTAACCCTAACCCTAACCCTATCCATAACCCTAAACCCTAACCCTAACCCTAACCCTAAACTCTAACCCTAACCCTAACCCTAACCCTACTAATAAGTTTGTTTTGGATGATTTTTGTCCAATTCATCCCTAACCCTAACCCTAACCCATAAACCCTAACCCTAACCCTAACCCTAACCCTATCCATAACCCTAAACCCTAACCCTAACCCTAACCCTAAACTCTAACCCTAACCCTAACCCTAAACCCTAACCCTAACCCTAACCCTATCCATAACCCTAAACCCTAACCCTAACCCTAACCCTATCCATAACCCTAAACCCTAACCCTAACCCTAACCCTATCCATAACCCTAAACCCTAACCCTAACCCTAACCCTAAACTCTAACCCTAACCCTAACCCTATCCATAACCCTAAACCCTAACCCTAACCCTAACCCTATCCATAACCCTAAACCCTAACCCTAACCCTAACCCTAAACTCTAACCCTAACCCTAACCCATAAACCCTAACCCTAACCCTAACCCTAACCCATAAACCCTAACCCTAACCCTAACCCTAACCCTATCCATAACACTAAACCCTAACCCTAACCCCTAAACCCTAACCCTAACCCTAACCCTAACCCTATCCATAACCCTAAACCCTAACCCTAACCCTAACCCTATCCATAACCCTAAACCCTAACCCTAACCCTAACCCATCCATAACCGTAAACCCTAACCCTAACCCTAACCCTAAACTCTAACCCTAACCCTAACCCATAAACCCTAACCCTAACCCTAACCCTATCCATAACCCTAAACCCTAACCCTAACCCTAACCCTAACCCTAACCCTAAACTCTAACCCTAACCCTAACCCTACTAATAAAAAGTTTGTTTTGGATGATTTTTGTCCAATTCATCCCTAACCCTAACCCTAACCCATAAACCCTAACCCTAACCTTAACCCTAACCCTATCCATAACCCTAAACCCTAACCCTAACCCTAACCCTAAACTCTAACCCTAACCCTAACCCTAACCCTACTAATAAAAAGTTTGTTTTGGATGATTTTTGTCCAATTCATCCCTAACCCTAACCCTAACCCATAAACCCTAACCCTAACCCTAACCCTAACCCTATCCATAACCCTAAACCCTAACCCTAACCCTAACCCTAACCCTAAACTCTAACCCTAACCCTAACCCTAACCCTCCTAATAAAAAGTTTGTTTTGGATGATTTTTGTCCAATTCATCCCTAACCCTAACCCTAACCCATAAACCCTAACCCTAACCCTAACCCTATCCATAACCCTAAACCCTAACGCTAACCCTAACCCTAAACTCTAACCCTAACCCTAACCCTAACCTTAACCCTAACCCTATCCATAACCCTAAACCCTAACCCTAACCCTAACCCTAAACTCTAACCCTAACCCTAACCCTAACCCTACTAATAAAAAGTATGTTTTGGATGATTTT
>NC_142105.1:14932500-14935000 GCF_056152115.1 Neolamprologus brichardi | reverse complement strand
TTTGATTTTTAATGTTTAATATGAGGGTTGCATATATATTATTTAATAATGGGGAATTAAATTAGTAAAAATTTGAATAATTGGCTTAAAAATTCTAAAAAACGGGGTTCATAAATTTATCAGCACAATTCATAGGGTTGGCAAGACTATTTACAGTTAAAAATGGATTAAAAACAAATTGGGGAGAAAAACAGTGATTAAATTAATTTGGCTTTAAAATTCATTAAAAGTAATTTCATAGAGTGCAAATATGTTATTTTTGGCTAAAAAACAGTTAAAATGTAATGCAGATTAAAAAATAAAGACCAAATTCATTTTTACCGAACAAAAGTTTAAAAAAGACGAATGGGATTTTACACAGCCGAGGGGAGAATATAAAAGGCGGAGCTCACACAGGAGCTCATTTTCCACTCGGCACTCGATGAGAGCACATCTCTGCCAGTCCAACTGTTGCCAGCTAATCTAGCTTACAGTTTTCTGTGTGCCACACCTGAGGAAGACCGTGTACGGTCGAAACGTTGTGTTTTTTGTGTTTATTTTTTAAATAAACAGTTTTTTTTGGCACACCTTCTTTTGTTGTTTATTATTTTTTCGTGACTTTTTCCTTTCCACAATTTGGAAAGTGTTTTTTGTTCATATTAACATTAAATGGATATTTTTTGAAGCACATTTTATTTTTTGAAGCACATTTTATTTTTTGAAAAAAGAAAAAAGACGAAAACAAAAAAAAGACTGGACGCCATGGAAGACGGCTGGACGGTGGTGCGTTATGGCCGGCGCCGCCAACGTGACCGCCAAGTCTTCTGGGACGGGTACGGAGGACCGCAGGGAGGGATGGACCGCGCACGCTCCTTTTCCTCCCGGAGAAGGGATTATTTTCCCCATCCTAACCCTAACCCATAAACCCTAACCCTAACCCTAACCCTATCCATAACACTAAACCCTAACCCTAACCCCTAAACCCTAACCCTAACCCTAACCCTATCCATAACCCTAAACCCTAACCCTAACCCTAAACCTATCCATAACCCTAAACCCTAACCCTAACCCTATCCATAACCCTAAACCCTAACCCTAACCCTAACCCTAACCCTAAACTCTAACCCTAACCCTAACCCTAACCCTACTAATAAAAAGTTTGTTTTGGATGATTTTTGTCCAATTCATCCCTAACCCTAACCCTAACCCATAAACCCTAACCCTAACCTTAACCCTAACCCTATCCATAACCCTAAACCCTAACCCTAACCCTAAACCTAAACTCTAACCCTAACCCTAACCCTATCCATAACCCTAAACCCTAACCCTAACCCTAACCCTAAACTCTAACCCTAACCCTAACCCTATTCATAACCCTAAACTCTAACCCTAACCCTAACCCTAAGTCAGCAGTACAGGCAATGATTGTGGCAAAGCTTGCCTCAAAGGAAATACTGGCCTTGGTGTGGTGAATAAGGCTTCAGCCAGAAGCACAACAGGCTGTGGTGTGGTAAAGATGGCAGCTTCCTCCTGCGTATAGTTACAACTCTATGCAACTGTCCGAGGGAGGAAAGACTCACTGCTCACCACTCAAACAGTCGACACTAATAAAAAGTTTGTTTTGGATGATTTTTGTCCAATTCATCCCTAACCCTAACCCTAACCCATAAACCCTAACCCTAACCCTATCCATAACCCTAAACCCTAACCCTAACCCTAACCCTAACCCTAAACTCTAACACTAGTTTGTTTTGGATGATTTTTGTCCAATTCATCCCTAACCCTAACCCATAAACCCTAACCCTAACCCTAAACTCTAACCCTAACCCTAACCCTAACCCTAAACCATAAACCCTAACCCTAACCATAACCCTATCCATAACCCTAAACCCTAACCCTAACCCTAACCCTATTCATAACCCTAAACCCTAACCCTAACCCTAACCCTTACCCTATCCATAACCCTATACCCTAACCCTAACCCTAACCCTAAACTCTAACCCTAACCCTAACCCATAAACCCTAACCCTAACCCTAACCCTATCCATAACCCTAAACCCTAACCCTAATCCTAACCCCAACCCTAAACTCTAACCGTAGTTTGTTTTGGATGATTTTTGTCCAATTCTTCCCTAACCCTAACCCATAAACCCTAACCCTAACCCTAACCCTATCCATAACCCTAAACCCTAACCCTAACCCTAACCCTAAACTCTAACCCTAACCCTAACCCTAACCCTAAAACATAAACCCTAACCCTAACCATAACCCTATCCATAACCCTAAACCCTAACCCTAACCCTAACCCTATTCATAACCCTAAACCCTAACCCTAACCCTAACCCTATCCATAACCCTAAACCCTAACCCTAACCCTAACCCTAACCCTAAACTCTAACCCTAACCCTAACCCATAAACCCTAACCCTAACCCTAACCCTATCCATAACCCTAAACCCTAACCCTAACCCTAACCCTAAACTCTAACCCTAACCCTAACCCTAACCCTACTAATAAGTTTG